>NC_136262.1:9702738-9977738 GCF_964187855.1 Myxine glutinosa | reverse complement strand
TGTAATTTAATTTGAAGGTACATTTTACGTGTAACTTACTGTTTTTCTTCTTCATATGATGTGTGTGTACGTTTGCAACTTCATCTTGTTTGTTTGTTTGACGTTTTGTTAAATAGCGCAGTTATGACTGTCATTCCTTGACACAGTTTGAATCTGGTTGTGTAAATATGCAATGATTTAACAGACGGAAGTATAAATGTTTTTATTTTTCTGTTTAGAAGTGACTGTGAAATGTGCGACGGTGGCACAGGCTCGCCCGTAATATAACTTGCCATTGACTAATGCCCGTAGTGGTGTCCAGACCGTCGATCCATATTAAGTTCACACTGGCTTTTTGTGCAAGATCATTGTGCAGCGAATTTTCGTGTCAAAATATGCTTTAAATAATGTGCATTCTTGGCATTAATTCCAGTAATGTGTGATTGAGAAAGAACGACCTCCGCACCAAGAATGGCCAGAGAAGCGGTCGTTGCGAAACGTTTCGGGAATTGCACCCGGACGAGCCCAACGAGCTGCACGCAAATGTGACCTCCCAAGACGTTTTGATTACCTATAGGTTGAAGGAGTGTGATGTTCATTTTGAGGGATTCAATTTCCTCTGCAATTTCTCCTTTGGAGGGAATGGAAAGAAAGACTTTTCCTTTTTCTCCATTTCCATTTGAGACATTCCACGGCTAGAAGCAACACGGTCATGTTTGGCACTCTCCGAGTCCGCACTCTTATTGGCGATGCACATGATTGATGAAACTGCAAACGCTATCAAACTACCTGTGTTGCATTCAAGCATTGGACATTTTTCATAACCACATTATACTTCATACGTGCCAGTTTTGAATGACTCCATATGAGGTTTTCATGTTGATGACCAAATGATTGATACATAGCTGTCTGATGCCTGAAAAACACACCGAGGATTTTCACGCTAGAGAACCTCCTAGGGCACGATTTTGACCGCGAGTAACCCCGGGCCTGTCATACAGGGAGAGGAGGAAGGGAGAGGCTGATGTGGTTTTCGCACAACAGAGGCAGCTTTTATAGCATGTGATCTTGCAGTCGTCATTCATTGAGCTGATCACCATTTTAGTTTTCCTGGTTGAGGGAAATGGGTCATCCTGCTCACGTACAGGGATTCACATGATGTGTAACATCACAACATGCTTGCTCGACCAATCGGTTCACAATTTGCTGAGATATTCTTCTTTTGTAAGATCAATATTGCAAAATGATAAGAAATGATTGCTTCTTGGTGGTTGTTTATGGATTGCCGTTTAAAATGCAGTCGAGCTTCGGCGGGGTCGAGGCTATTTGACTCGTCCCACCTGTGTGGTATTCCGACCCGTCTTACCTGCTGACCATAAGCATAGTCGAATGAAGTAACGATCC
This sequence comes from Myxine glutinosa, assembly GCF_964187855.1. Classification (NCBI taxonomy): domain Eukaryota; kingdom Metazoa; phylum Chordata; class Myxini; order Myxiniformes; family Myxinidae; genus Myxine; species Myxine glutinosa. The sequence continues at coordinate 9,976,355 of NC_136262.1, read as the reverse complement.
TTGCCCGTGACATCTTGTGTCAATTTGCTCCGATGAAGGCTTATTTCCCGAAATGTCATCTACTCCGTCCTTGCTTCCCTCGGTCATCAACGTACCTGATCAATATCCTGTTGATTTTGTCCATTGTAACTTGAGCGTAACTTGGTTTGTATGAAATTAACATGATGTCTGTTTATTTAATACATTGTACAGCATCCCATCGCATGTTATTTACGAAGATGCCATTTTGATTACACTCGCCTGAAGGTTTACCTCTTATAAATAATGTGCTTCACGATTTTATTTTATTATTTGGTGTTGTTGTTTTTGCATCACAATAATTAAAGGTGTTGTTACTGGCTTACCACCTCCGAAATGTACTTCCTGCAATTTAACACTTTGTGCTGGCACCGCATCAGAAGTATTTTTAATGTGATTTAGCCCCCTGGCAGTCGACAAGTCTGCTCCGAGGTACGCACATCACTGAGGGTGAGTCCAAACGTTCGTGACGTGACGTAGGCCCACGATGGCATCAATAAATCCAGGTTGGAATGTGGGGTACATAGAAAAGGACTATAATACCTGTGCTTGGTGGTACCGGGACTGGACTATTGGGTCCTTTATGTTTTGGGGTAAGGGATACAATTATTGTTTTGTCGCTAAAATAAAAAGCAAACTGTTGAAAATGTATTGTTTAAAAAAAAAAGATTTAAAAAAAGTTTACAATGTTTCTTGATTGCAGTTAAACAACTTGACAGTTTGTATGCTGCACGAATATGCAATGCCATTTTCCAATCCTTACATAGTCTTATCCTGTATTCACATGGATCTATACTCTGTGTTCATTCCTCAGAAACTTTATTTGTACTAATGTTTTAGCATTCACACAAAATATTTGATACGGCAGGTAGCGAATTAGTTGGCGTCATGTATGGGTGTGTGGTGGTTTATTATTGACTTCTGTGGCTGTGAGAATTGCCACAGTTGGCAGTCTCAGATCGTGACGTAGGCCCTCGAATGGTAAGTTGTGCTGGATCAATCGCTCATTTGCACCGCTTTCGCACAGACTATTGCCACTACCAATCCCTGATCCCATTAAGATTAACTTGTCGGAAGCTTCGATGCACCAACTTCCATTCTCTTGCGTCTTGGCTCACAAAAGCTTGGATTTAGTCCAAAGTAACTTTTCATGAACGCGGCATTGCTCGGAGCTTGTATAAATAAATGGTGAGTGATGGTAAATTAATTTTTAATTTTGCAAAAGGAATCCTGCACTTTTATCATCTGAATTTTTTTTTGACGAGATAACAAATCGAAACAGACTCAGACTAAGTATGAAATGCAACAAATCATTACATGACCACATACAGTCACATGAAAAAGTAAGTACACCCCATGTAAAGTTTTGACTTTTTCAACATATTTCAACATACAGCTATTTGATCTTCATTTCAACAATATTGATCGATAAAGGTGATATAATATAACAAATATCATGAAACATTTACATTTTGTAGTCCATTGTATCTATCTATAATTCCAGTAATCTCTGTGTGTGTGTGTGTGTGTGTGTGTGTGTGTGTGTGTGTGTGTGTGTGTGTGTGTGTGTGTGTGTGTGTGTGTGTGTGTGTGTGTGTGTGTGTGTGTGTGTGTGTGTGTGTGTGTGTGTGTGTGTGTGTGTGTGTTTGTCTGTGACCGCTGTTTCTCGACAACTACCGGTCCGATATACTTGAAACTTGCCAGGTATATTGCTGGGGACCCGAGGATGTGCCTTTTCAAGGTTTGAAATTAATCGGACAAGTGGTTCCCAAGGTATGGTCACCGTACTCGCAAGCCGTTCGCTTTGGCTTTGCGAATGGACCAAACCATTTCATGTAAATAGAGGGGGGGGGTTCTACCGTACTCGCAAGCCGTTCGCTTTGGCTTTGCGAATGGACCAAACCATTTCATGTAAATAGAGGGGGGGTTCTGTGGTCGTTACTGCCACGTGGTTTCAAAGTTTTTTTTTGTTGTTGTTGTTTGCACGCATGTTTTTTTGCACCCACGTACGGGCACGCCCTAGTAATTTAAATAAACATAAATGCAAATTTCGCATGTGGAAAAAGTAAGTACACCCCGACATTTATCACTACTTCAAATACCTAAAATTAGAATCACATGCACCAGCTCAGGTGCAAATGATTAGAACATCGTGAGAGAGGATCTTGGAGGAACCTGTCTTATTTAAACCTCAGACATTTAGTTTGGTTTTCTCTTTGTTGTTGAAGTGTGCGGCGTCACTATGCCGAGATCAAAAGAGCTCTCTGGGGCCTTCGGAAAGAAGGTTATAGATGCCCACGAGTCTGGGAAGGGATTTAAAAAGATCTCCAAACAATTTGAAATCAATCATTCGACTGTCCGGAATATCATCTGCAAGTGGAGAAGATTCCAAACAACTGCCAACTTGTTCAGGCCAGGCCGCCCCAGCAACTTCAGCCCGAGAGCAGACCGCAAGCTGCTGAAAGAAGTCTCCAAGAACCCCAGAATGTCATCACGGGACCTACAGGTAGCTCTTGCCACTGTTGATGTCAAAGTGCACGAGTCCACCATTAGAAAGAGGCTGCACAAATTTGATCTACATGGGAGGTGTGCCAGGAGGAAAACTTTGCTGTCCAGAAAGAACATCAGGGCAAGACTAAAGTTTGCCAATGAACACCTAGGCAAAGACCAGCACTTCTGGAACAATGTGCTCCTGACAGATGAGTCAAAGGTAGAGCTATTTGGCCACAGTACCAGAAGACATGTTTGGCGAAAACCAAAGACAGCATTTGACCACAAGAACCTGATACCAACTGTAAAGCATGGTGGTGGAAATATTATAGTTTGGGGCAGCTTTGCTGCATCAGGGCCTGGGCAACTCTCCATCATAGAATCCACTATGAATTCTTCATTGTACCAGAGGATGCTTGAGGATAATGTGAGGCCATCTGTCGGAGAGTTGAAGCTCAACCGAAGGTGGACCTTGCAACATGACAATGACCCTAAACATCTATCTATAATTCCAGTAATCTCTGTGTGTATGTGTGTGTGTTTGTCTGTGACCGCTGTTTCTCGACAACTACCGGTCCGATATACTTGAAACTTGCCAGGTATATTGCTGGGGACCCGAGGATGTGCCTTTTCAAGGTTTGAAATTAATCGGACAAGTGGTTCCCAAGGTATGGTCACCGTACTCGCAAGCCGTTCGCTTTGGCTTTGCGAATGGACCAAACCATTTCATGTAAATAGAGGGGGGGGGGGGGGTTCTGTGGTCGTTACTGGCTTTGCGAATGGACCAAACCATTTCATGTAAATAGAGGGGGGGGTTCTGTGGTCGTTACTGCCACGTGGTTTCAAAGTTGTTTTTTGTTGTTGTTGTTTGCACGCATGTTTTTTTGCACGCACGTACGGGCAAGCACGTACGGGCAAGCACGTACGTGCGGGCACGCCCTAGTACCAGTAAATCCACCAAGGAATTTTTTTTTTTTTTTTTTTGGGATACAAGATCGAGGCTCGTGAAAGAGCTAACATTAATCACACAGAAAGACAAACCGACACAAAACATATAACATCGGGAGCGGTAGACAAGATGGGGAGAGAGGGGGAAGGACACAAACACAGCATTTGAGAGCAGGGACCGAGAGACATGGAGACATCGAGAGATCTGTGGGAGGGAGAGGGCTTTGGGGGGGGGGGGCATGGGAAGGGGGGGTGGGAGAGGTATAAAACATATGGACACTGCCAGGACTTCCAGGAAAGAAGTTGGAATTTCAAACAAGGTGGATCTGGGGTGAATTCGCGGGGGTAGAAAAGATCAAGGTTTTGGATGGGGGAAGATAAGAGATGGTGGTGAACAGCTGTTTTAAAGACCTGGAGGGAGGAGTGGGATTGAAGGGAGTGTGGGAGTTTGTTCCAGAGGCGGGAGAAAAGAGGAATGAAAGAGTGAAGGTGAGCAGAGAGCCGAGATTTCGGCAGTTTAACCATCAGAGGGTTGCTGGCAGATCTTGTGCGACCTGCAGGAATATTTGGGGGACAGACCACAGAGAGAGCTGGGGGAGCAAGGCCAGAGAGGAGTCAGTAGAAGACAGAAAGACCACCTACCTGCCTGCGGTGAGTGAGTGTAAGGCCCTCAGAGATAGCTTCATCGCAGGAGATTCCAATGCTTCTGAAATGATTGGCTGAAAATGGCTGAAATTGAAATGGCTGAAATGGCTGAAATGGAATGAAAATGACTGAATGGCTGAAAAGAAAGAAATGAAGGGTTCTGGAATGGCCAAATCAAAGTCCGGATCTAAATCCCATCGAGATGTTGTGGGGGGATTTGAAACCAGCTGTGCATGCAAGAAACCCCTCAAACATCGCACAGCTGAAAGAATTCTGCATGGAGGAGTGGGCAAAAATTTCTCCCAGTCGATGTCAGAGACTGGTAGACAGTTATAAGAAACGCCTACTAGAGGTTGTTTCTGCCAAAGGGGGCAATACCACCTATTAGAGCCAAGGGTGTACTTACTCTTTCCACATGCGAAATTTGCATTTATGTTTATTTAAATTATACAATGGACTACAAAATGTAAATGTTTCATGATATTTGTTATATTATATCACCCTTATCTATCAATATTGTTGAAATGAAGATCAAATAGCTGTATGTTGAAAAAGTCAAAACTTTACATGGGGTGTACCTACTTTTTCACGTGACTGTAGATACGGTCCATGCATTACAATATATGGTATAAAAACATGGATAATTACATGACAATCAGTAAACGTATCGATCAATACATGACAATCGGTAAACCATATATATATATTGTTGCGAATATGGAATTTGACCTCCATATCCGCTTGTAAATATTCCCCTATCTTCTCCGATACTCCCCAACTCTCCCCTTACCCCATTCCCTAGTCCCATTGTCTGTAAACAACACCCATTAGAGCCGATCTTCCCCTTCATTCCCCCATTAAATGTCGTGCCCAGGTCCCCCGCACCACACGTAGACAATTATAGGACATCTTGCTAGTTATTCTTAATCTATGTCAGTTAAGGACTTGTTTCCATTAATTATGACTCTTCGTTGCACCAGAATGTGATGATATGGCACCAGTAGGAGTTTAGGACCTTCCCATACCTCCCCGCATCTCTTCCCATCATCTCAAGCTCCAACAACAACCACAACAACAGCGGCTTTGCGTCCTCACTCCGGCTCGGTTGGCCGCCATTGAACATGTGCTCGACGGGGTTACCCAGAAGGGGGCTCCCTGTCGGCCCCTCGTCAAGGGCGGAGCCGGTAACCCCCGCACCCAATGAGAAGCCATGGGCCGATGCCATATGGGGCGGAGCTAACGAGCGAGGGCGTGACTCCCCGCCGGATATACGCGGCCCCGCGCCGGACGTGACGTCAGATGCGCCCCGAGCTTGGAAGGACAAGACGCCACCCTCCCGAGCGCTGAGCGACCTCCCCGGCATCTCCACCAAAGTCGCGACCCACGAGCGCTGAGCGACCTCCCCGCATCTGCTGGACACCACCGTACGTGATTCTGTCCCTGAGCCAGGTGCACCTGAGCCATCGACTGCCGCTTTCCTTGCCATCAAATCCCGTGTGAGTCAGCGTTGTCCCGTTTATCTGTGGTCTGTCTAGGGCTAATATAAGGTTGTGTCTAAGTGCCCACCTTCCTATGTTTCCCTCTTGTCCCTGTAATCTAACCTTTTCCGCCTTAATATAACCTCCTCCGGAGGTCTTGAGAACTGAACCCCTGGTGTCGTATTGTGTGATTGTAATCCAGCCGGGTGTCTTCTTTTTCTTTCCTATTGAGCCAGCGTAGCGCGATTAGTCAACATTCGGGCACAATCGGGTAACTTGTACGGATACGGCGGCCATCCCGCTCGGCCCACCATACCATCAAAGTCGTATCTGTAACAATTGGTGTCGAGGAGTGAGATTGGACCCGGAGCGCGTTTACGCGCTCGAAATTATAACAGCGAAATTTGATTGTGTTTTACAAAAAAAAAAAAATAATAATAAAAACCCGAATTTTGAAAGTCGCGCTATGGCGGATCAAGACAGCTGGGGTCCGGTAGGGGAGAGTGAGGCAGGGTCGGTCCAGGACCAAATTGAGGGACGTGAGGAGAGCGAAGCAGCGAGGGTAGCAGACGCGCAAAATGGCGCCTCGCTGGTCACCGCGCCCGTGACCGTGGCAGCGCCCCTGGTGGATCCGAACCTTTTTATGTTGCAAATGAGGGCCCTTATGGAACGAATAGAGGGCCAAATGGGGGTAATGAGGGACGAAGCGAGGGCTCAGAGTGAGCAAATGGGGGTAATGAGGGACGAAGCGAGGGGTACCAGTGAGGGGTTAGACAATAATTTTGAGGAGTTAGACAAGAAATTTGGGAAGATAGACAATAATTTTGAGGAGTTAGACAAGAAATTTGGGAAGTTAGACAATAATTTTGAGGGGTTAGACAACGGGATAAAAGAGGTGAGAAATGGGTTAATGGGGGTAGAAAACAGAATGGCCGCTCAAGAGAATCAAATGGAAGGGATGCAAAAAGGGTTAGAGGGGTTAGAAAACAGTATGGAAGGCAAATTGAGGGACATGAGGGACCAAGCGGAAAGGGAAGTTAAACAAATGGAGCAGCAGATAGAGGGGGTCAGAATGGGGGTAGAAACCAAACTGGATGCTCACAGGGAGGAAATGGAGCAGATGAGGGTGGCATCTGGGCAGGAGATGCAAGTGATGGGAGAGGAGATCAGAAGAGGAGTGAGTGAGGAGGTCGGAGGAGTGCGCGAGGAGGTGAGGCACTGTGAGGAGCACATGGAAAAGGAGGTGAGAAAGGGGACTGTAAAGTTACAAGGGGGCATAGAGGACCTGACGCAGGAGGTGGAGCAGCTGACGGTGGGACAGACGGAGTTAGTGGAGCAGGTTCAAAGGAACACTGCGGTATTAGGAGGTTTAAAAGCGACACAGAGAGAACTAAAAGATGACTTGGTGGCGACGAAGAGGGAATGTCAGATGGTACGTGAGGGACTGACAACGAGGCTGGACGAGGTGATAGAGGTAATGGAGACGAAGGACCGGCAGGTGAGGACGCACATGGAAACGGTCAAGGTAGCCTTGGAGGACGAGCTGGAGGAGACGTACCGGGGAATAAAAGAGGTGAAGCAGAAATTAGAAAAAGTGGAAGAAGGGATGAGCGAAATTAAGAAGCGACGGAGAGAGGATAAGAAAGAGATAAAGGAGGAAGTAAAAGAATTGGTCCAAAGTCTGTGTTTGGATCGTGATGTGCTCGTTAACCGGATGAGGGATTCGCAGGTGATGGAGGAGAAGCGAAGAGGAAGAGGACCCGGTGTAAGTGGTGACCAATATGGTCGTGCGTATGATGCGCCAGGGGATTTAATAAGCTTGGGGGTCGAGATAGACCCGGGTGTTCGTGAGAGGCCGTTGGTGAAGTGTGCGACAGGTCTGGTGTGCGAAAATGGAGGTGTGCAAGAAAGTCCGACTCTGGGGTGTGTGAGGAAAAAGTGCGTGCCAAGGAGTGAGTGTGCTGGCGAGAGTGAGTCGGTCGTAGCGCGTGTGCGAGGGAGCACATGGAAGCGTGGTGTGGTGAGTGTTACAGAGGGTGTAACGGGAGAGTGTGCGCGAGAAAGGTGTGTGACAGACAGGTGCATGGGGAAAGAGTGCGCTGTCAGAAGTAAGGAAGAGTGTCCACCTGCGGTGAGTGTTACAGAGGGTGTAACGGGAGAGTGTGCGCGAGAAAGGTGTGTGACGGACAGGTGCATGAGGAAAGAGTGCGCTGTCAGAAGTAAGGAAGAGTGTCCACCTGTGGTGAGGGTTACAGAGGGTGTAACGGGAGAGTGTGCGCGAGAAAGGTGTGTGACGGGCAGGTGCACGAGGAAAGAGTGCGCTGTCAAGAGTAAGGGTGAGTGCGCTGTCAGGAATGGAGGTGAAAGTAGTGAGAGTGACATGGAGCGTGAGTTAGTTGCGACAGGTGAGCGAGGATGTACACCTGGGATGGAAGGATGTACACCTGGAATGGTAGAGATGTACACCTGGGATGGAAGGATGTACACCTGGAATGGTAGAGCGTGAGTGGAATGCACGCTGGAGTTGGTGGTGAGGCACGTGGTTGGGTGTGCGAATGAGGGCACACCTGTGATTGTCACAGAGGAGGTGACCGAGGAGGGGGCGCGAAGGCGGTGTATTGGTGAGGTGTGCGACCAACGAATGTGTGCCAAGTGTTCGGTGGTCAGGTGTGTGACCAAGGCTGTGAGTGGAATGAGAGTACCGAGGTGTGTAAGAAAGGTACGAGGAGCATGGGCTACGGCTGGATGTGTGAGCAAGGAACGGGCTGCGGGGTGTAAGCGTCCAGGTGAAGCATCGACGTTACACAGGTTAGAGGTTAGGTCGACTTTTAGCCGAAGCGGGCCCTCGGTGCGTGCCGGGCTTCGCGTGCCGCGAGAACCAGCGGGGATCCGAGCACGGCGGGTTCAAAAGGACCGCCGTGCGCGATCCGTGCTGGGCCTCGCTTTGAACGTCCGTGCTCCACTAGGCGGAGCGGGCGGCCCGATAGAAAGAGTCGTTATGGCGACCACGTTTTGTTGAGACGTGCCGGCAGGTCGAGATCGGGACATTGGATGGTTCCGTGCCGAGATGGTGCGTGGGATCTCGGCCCGGGTAAACCTCCTTCCCTGCACCGAGTGCTGGACGCATCCAGCCGCTGGCACAAAACAACCAGCATCCATTGCTTGGCTTCACGAAGCCGGGCTTTGGACAGGGAGTGGCGCACCGAGAGGTATTAGTGAGTCGACTGGGTGATGAGGTTAGTGTTTGGACCCAAAATAGAGAAAAACAAAATTTGATGATTGGCAAAGATTGGCAGTAGTGATTGGCAGATGATGGGCAGTGATTGGCCAAATTTTTGATTTGTTGAAATTTGATGTGCAAAATTGGTAGTGAGAGGCCCCCGATGTGGTGGATGGCATCTTGCCACCCTTCCCATGTGGGGGGGCAAAGGAGCAATAGTTTATGGGGTGTATGGCAGTGAAAACTAGCCCGGGTGGGTTAGGATATGGTGTGTAGGGATCTAGAAGATGACAGTAGGTAACGTTAAGGTTAGTTAGTGACTGATACCTGTAGTGGGGACGCAGGTAGTTTAGTGTGGTTGATAATGACGAGGGAGCGCAATAGTTAAAGGGACGACTGGGAAGCGCAAGTTTCAGAAGGGAGTAGTTAGCTGAGATGATGCCGTGTGAGTGAGGATTTGAACAAGTGTGATTGCACAGGTGTGCAAACCTGGACAGGTGTGTGGAGCAGTGTATGAGTAGTGAGTGTGTGATCAGCGCGAATGCGCTTGGGGAGAGAAGGGTGCAGGTGGCACCAGGTGTGAGAGCACAGGTTGCAGGTACAGGTGTGTGGAGAGAGTTGGAGTGAGTGGTACGGAGTGGTGTGCATGGTGCGAAGGTGTGGATGGGGGAAGAGTGGACCCCTTTCACGAGCACCCGGGGCGGGTAGTGTAAGTGTTAGGTAGAGGGTGCAGGTAAATTGTGGTTGGATATTGGCATTTGTGGTGCGGTTGCAGAATGGTGTTGTGAATGGGTGCATTAGTGTTGTGGAAATGGCTGGCGTGTAGCCTGTTAGTGTGTGTAGTTGGTTGGGCACTCCACCACTGTGAGGATGTCGGCCAGGTGAGGCCGCAGGTGGGCTCTGGGAGCCGGTAGTTGTGAGTGGGTGCCTGAGGATCCCGGGTGTGGATCGGGCAGCCCAGTGCCAGAGAGGGCACGGAGTGGGGAGAGAGCCAGAGGGCCTTCCCCTGGTAGTTAGGTTAGGGTAAGGAGCAGGTAAGCTCGGAGGCAACTGCAGTGGTGGAGGGGTGCAGGTGGGTAGACCCACTGGGAGAGGTACACGCCACAGCCAGAAATTGTACGAGGGCACCGGGAGATGAATCGGGGGAGTGAGACCCCAAATTGAAGAGCACCACAGTTTGGCCAATGGGAATTGGTTTTTAGAACCCATAGTGTAAGAGGGCCAATGGGTTGGCCGGAGAAAGACCCCCGGGTAGTGTAAAGTTGTAAAGTCATTTAGGAAATAGTTAGGATTGATGAACCTGTCGCACCATACGCAGCCACTTACCTGTGGTGATGATGATGACTCCACACCTGTGTTTTCTTTGTTTGTGTTGCAGAAATGAGAATTGCTGTTGGATTTGTGAGACGCATCACGACGTGGATGAGACATTGGGGTGATTCCATCTCTCCCTCCCTAGGAGGGACTGATGATGAATTGGTGATGGCAAATTTTGATGTTGAGTTGAAAATGGCAAATTTTGATGGGAGTTGAAAATGGCAAATTTGATTGGTTAGGAGGGAGAGAAGACGAATTTGGTATGTGGAGGAACGGGGAAGACAGTAGGGATGTTTGTGGATTTGTAAAGTAGATGTTTATGGTAGTGTTGTGTTTTTGTTGATACAGTAAGGGGTAAGGGAGGGGCCATGTAGGTTACCTGGTGGGGGGGCGTACGGTAGGAACGTACCTGTCTCACCTGGTTCCCATGTGCCCCCAGTGTGCATCACCTTGCATTGCGTGCACTTTTGCGCCCTTACCACCTTGCTCACTTGTCTTGTTTTTGTCTCCCACCTCCGAGGATCTGGCTTTGGGGTAGAGAGAGAGGAGAGAGAGGTGCTGGCGACGCAGTTGTGGGCCTGCACTTTCGCTTGCTTGTTGCCTGGATCGATACACCATATGGACCGCAATGTTGGTGGCCACCCACAATGGACCGTAGTTCTTTTGCGGCCAGCACCACCCGGGGATGGACCTAATGGGTCAACGGGGCACCTATGCCATACAGGTGAACCACTAATAATTAACACCAAGTGCACCACAAGAAGAGCAAGAGACACCTGCAGGGTTAGGGGTTGTCGAATTTATTTTTATTCCAATGAACAATGGTGACTGCACCGATTGGTGGTGGGGTGGTGCTTTTGATGCGCGGGAAGGGTGCTCTGCACGTTATTAAAGGCCGTCGGCCACAGAGCACTCGTGGGTTGGTGTATCGATGTTGGCAAGCGCGCTCTCTCTATGCATAACATCTGCATGTGTTCCTCCAAAGACAGGTCCTGGATCGTAGTGTAGATATCAGCGTAGTCTTGTAAATAATGCTCCCTACCGGCTGTATGTTTAGTTGAGAATTCTTTCCGGATTCGGTTATCCTGTGGGTGTGTTTCTGTGAGGAGAAGGGTGCAACGTCGCAGGGGGACATATTTACTCATTTGTGAATATCTGTAAAACTGTCGCACTCAGGGTAGAGTTAATAGTAGAGGAACTACATTGCGTGCCACACTAAAGTAGGTAAAAATTTATCGGGTCGGGACGCCCCGAGGTAGAGAAGGGTGCAATGTTGCGAATATGGAATTTGACCTCCATATCCGCTTGTAATATTCCCCTATCTCTCCGATACTCCCCAACTCTCCCCTTACCCCATTCCCTAGTCCATTGTCTGTAAACAAACACCATTAGAGCCGATCTTCCCCTTCATTCCCCATTAATGTCGTGCCCAGGTCCCCCGCACCACACGTAGACAATTATAGGACATCTTGCTAGTTATTCTTAATCTATGTCAGTTAAGGACTTGTTCCATTAATTATGACTCTTCGTTGCACCAGAATGTGATGATATGGCAGCCAGTAGGAGTTTAGGACCTTCCCATACCTCCCCGCATCTCTTCCATCATCTCAAGCTCCAACAACAACCACAACAACAGCGGCTTTGCGTCCTCACTCCGGCTCGGTTGGCCCGCCATTGAACATGTGCTCGACGGGGTTACCCAGAAGGGGGCTCCCTGTCGCCCCTCGTCAAGGGCGGAGCCGGTAACCCCCGCACCAATGAGAAGCCATGGGCCGATGCCATATGGGGCGGAGCTAACGAGCGAGGGCGTGACTCCCCGCCGGATATACGCGGCCCCGCGCCGGACGTGACGTCAGATGCGCCCCGAGCTTGGAAGGACAAGACGCCACCCTCCCGAGCGCTGAGCGACCTCCCCGGCATCTCCACCAAAGTCGCGACCCACGAGCGCTGAGCGACCTCCCCGCATCTGCTGGACACCACCGTACGTGATTCTGTCCCTGAGCCAGGTGCACCTGAGCCATCGACTGCCGCTTTCCTTGCCATCAAATCCCGTGTGAGTCAGCGTTGTCCGTTTATCTGTGGTCTGTCTAGGGCTAATATAAGGTTGTGTCTAAGTGCCCACCTTCCTATGTTTCCCTCTTGTCCTGTAATCTAACCTTTTCCGCCTTAATATAACCTCCTCCGGAGGTCTTGAGAACTGAACCCTGGTGTCGTATTGTGTGATTGTAATCCAGCCGGGTGTCTTCTTTTTCTTTCCTATTGAGCCAGCGTAGCGCGATAGTCAACATTCGGGCACATCGGGTAACTTGTACGGATACGGCGGCCATCCCGCTCGGCCACCATACCATCAAAGTCGTATCTGTAACAATATATATATATATATATATGTATATATATATATATATATATATATACAGTGGAACCTTGACTTACGAGTGCACCAACTTACGAGTTTTCCGAGATACGAGCCGTCGCTCGGGCGGTTTATTGCTTTGAGATGCGAGCCGAGATCTGAGTTACGAGCTTACGCCACCCGCCACCAGGTGGGTTCCGGTCACGTGGTTATCTTGCCGTGCAAGCATATCTGCCGTATATCGCTGCTGTTTTGTTTTCGCATGTTGGTTATTTTGGAGCTTACGCCACCCGCCACCAGGTGGGTTCCGGTCACGTGGTTATCTTGCCGTGCAAGCATATCTGCCGTATATCGCTGCTGTTTTGTTTTCGCATGTTGGTTATTTTGGAGCTTACGCCAGCCGCCACCAGGTGGGTTCCGGTCACGTGGTTATCTTGCCGTGCAAGCATATCTGCCGTATATCGCTGCTGTTTTGTTTTCGCATGTTGGTTATTTTGGAAAATTTCTTAGTTTTAACCATGGGTCCTAAGTAATTGAGTGCCAAGGGCAGTACTGAGAAGAAGAAGAGGATGATGTGCTTGGATATAAAACACGCAATCGTCGAAAAACATGAGCGAGGTGTGCGTGTTGTCGACTTGGTGAGGCCGATGTGAAGGCAGCTGAAGATTTTATTATAACTTTTGCCGAACTGATAGAAGCCGAACGATACATCCCCCAGCAAATCTTCAACTGTGACGAGACAGGGCTCTTCTGGAAAAAGATGCCGAGGAGGACGTATATAACGGCAGAGGAGAAGAGCATGCCAGGCCACAACTTGTTCAGAGTGCCGGCGATAGCTCACCTTCTCTTTGTGGAAGACACGGTGAGATCCTTAACATCCAACAACTAATGGGACGCAAACGGGGCGCCCAGTTTAGCGGTACACACATTGATGAATCACCCTGCCTGTGAAACACCGACATGACAGGTTATAGCTGGGTCGGGATTCAAACCCAGGCTGGACAGTTTAGAGTCAAGTGTGCGTACCTCCAGTCCAGGCCATCCTGCCAACTTGTATGCTGCATACAGGTGAAATATAAAGCGCGAGATATTTTTATATATACTGCATATTTAAAAAAAAATTGGTGTGGTTTTTGGCGGGCTGGAACGGATTAATAGCATTTCAATGCATTTTAATGGGGAAATTTGATTTGAGAAACGAGCAAATTGAGTTACGAGCTCGGTCACAGAACGAATTAAACTCGTAAGTCAAGGTTCCACTGTATATATTGTTACAGATACGACTTTGATGGTATGGTGGGCCGAGCGGGATGGCCGCCGTATCCGTACAAGTTACCCGATTGTGCCCGAATGTTGACTAATCGCGCTACGCTGGCTCAATAGGAAAGAGAAGACACGCGGCTGGGTTATAATGACACAATACGACACCAGGGGTTCAGTTCTCAAGTATATTCGTACGGAAAAAGGTTAGATTACAAGGACAAGAGGGAAACATAGGAAGGTGGGCACTTAAACACACTCTTATATTAACCCTAGACAGACCACAGATAAACGGGACAAGGCTCACTCACACGGGGTTTGATGGCCAGGAAAGCGGCAGTCGATGGCTCAGGTGCACCTGGCTCAGGGACAGAATCGCGTACGTTGGTGTCCAGCAGATGCGGGGAGGTCGCTCAGCGCTCGTGGGTCGCGACTTTGGTGGAGATGCCGGGGAGGTCGCTCAGCGCTCGTGGGTCGCGACTTTGGTGGAGATGCCGGGGAGGTCGCTCAGCGCTCGGGAGGGTGGCGTCTTGTCCTTCCAAGCTCGGGGCGCATCTGACGTCACGTCCGGCGCGGGGCCGCGTATATCCGGCGGGGAGTCACGCCCTCGCTCGTTAGCTCCGCCCCATATGGCATCGGCCCATGGCTTCTCATTGGGTGCGGGGGTTACCGGCTCCGCCCTTGACGAGGGGCCGACAGGGAGCCCCCTTCTGGGTAACCCCGTCGAGCACATGTTCAATGGCGGCCAACCGAGCCGGAGTGAGGACGCAAAGCCGCTGTTGTTGTGGTTGTTGTTGGAGCTTGAGATGATGGGAAGAGATGCGGGGAGGTATGGGAAGGTCCTAAACTCCTACTGGTGCCATATCATCACATTCTGGTGCAACGAAGAGTCATAATTAATGGAAACAAGTCCTTAACTGACATAGATTAAGAATAACTAGCAAGATGTCCTATAATTGTCTACGTGTGGTGCGGGGGACCTGGGCACGACATTTAATGGGGGGATGAAGGGGAAGATCGGCTCTAATGGGTGTTGTTTACAGACAATGGGACTAGGGAATGGGGTAAGGGAGAGTTGGGGAGTATCGGAGAAAATAGGGGAATATTTACAAGCGGATATGGAGGCCAAATTCCATATTCGCAACATTGCACCCTTCTCTACCCTCGGGGCGTCCCGACCCGATAAATCTTTACCTACTTTAGTGTGGCACGCAATGTAGTTCCCTCTACTATTAACTCTACCCTGAGTGCGACAGTTTTACAGATATTCACAAATGAGTAAATATGTCCCCCTGCGACGTTGCACCCTTCTCCTCACAGAAACACACCCACAGGATAACCGAATCCGGAAAGAATTCGCAAACTACACATACAGCCGGTAGGGAGCATTATTTACAAGATTACGCTGATATCTACACTACGATCCAGGACCTGTCTTTGGAGGAACACATGCAGATGTTATGCATAGAGAGAGCGCGCTTGCCAACATCGATACACCAACCCACGAGTGCTCTGTGGCCGACGGCCTTTAATAACGTGCAGAGCACCCTTCCC
This sequence comes from Myxine glutinosa, assembly GCF_964187855.1. NCBI lineage: Eukaryota > Metazoa > Chordata > Myxini > Myxiniformes > Myxinidae > Myxine > Myxine glutinosa. The sequence goes on along the minus strand of NC_136262.1, from coordinate 9,961,072 downwards.
CAGCATCAAAAGCACCACCCCACCACCAATCGGTGCAGTCACCATTGTTCAATGAAATAAAAATAAATTCGACAACCCCTAACCCTGCAGGTGTCTCTTGCTCTTCTTGTGGTGCACTTGGTGTTTAACTAAAAGTGGTTCACCTGTATGGCATAGGTGCCACGTTGACCCATAGGTCCATCCCCGGGTGGTGCTTGGCCGCAAACGAACTGCGGTCCATTGTGGGTGGCCACAAACATTGCGGTCCATATGGTGTATCGATCCAGGCAACAAGCAGCGAAAGTGCAGGCCCACAACTGCGTAGCCAGCACCTCTCTCTCCTCTCTCTCTACCCCAAAGCCAGATCCTCGGAGGTGGGAGACAAAAGAAGAAACAAGTGAGTAAGGTGGTAAGGGCGCAAAAGTGCACGCAATGTAAGGTAATGCACACTGGGGGCACATGGGAACCAGGTGAGACAGGTACGTTCCTATCGTACGCCCCCCCCCCCACCAGGTAACCTACATGGCCCCTCCCTTACCCCTTACTGTATCCACACAACACAACACTACTCATAAACATCTACTTTACAAATCAACAAACATCCCTACTGTCTTCCCCGTTCCTCCCATATACCAAATTCGTCTTCTCTCCCTCCTAACCAATCAAATTTGCCATTTTCAACTCTCATCAAAATTTGCCATCTCCAACTCAACATCAAAATTTGCCATCACCAATTCATCATCAGTCCCTCCTAGGGAGGGAGAGATGGAATCACCCCAATGTCTCATCCACGTCGTGATGCGTCTCACAAATCCAACAGCAATTCTCATTTCCTGCACAAAACAAAGAAAACACAGGTGTGGAGTCATCATCATCACCACAGGTAAGTGGCTGCGTATGGTGCGACAGGTTCATCAATCCTAACTATTTCCTAAATGACTTTAACAACTTTACACTACCCGGGGTCTTTCTCCGGCCAAACCATTGGCCCTCTTACGCTATGGGTTCTAAAAACCAATTCCCATTGGCCAAACTGTGGTGCTCTTCAATTTGGGGTCTCACTCCCCCGATTCATCTCCCGGTGCCCTCGCACAATTTCTGGGCTGCGACGTGTACCTCTCCCAGCGGGTCTACCCACCTGCACACCTCCACCACTGCAGTTGCCACCCGAGCTTACCTAGCTCCTCACCCTAACCTATCTACCTGGGGAAGGCCCTCTGGCGCTCTCCCCACTCCGTGCCCTCTCTGGCACTGGGCTGCCCGATCCACACCCGGGATCCTCAGGCACCCACTCACAACTACCGGCTCCCAGAGCCCACCTGCGGCCTCACCTGGCCGACATCCTCACAGTGGTGGAGTGCCCAACCAACTACACACACTAACAGGCTACACGCCCAGCCATTTCCACAACACTAATGCACCCATCCACAACACCATTCTGCAACCGCACCACAAATGCCAATATCCAACCACAATTTACCTGCACCCTCTACCTAACACTTACACTACCCGCCCCGGGTACTCGTGAAAGGGGTCCACTCTTCCCCCATCCACACCTTCGCACCATGCACACCACTCCGTACCACTTACTCCAACTTTCTCCACACACCTGTACTTGCACACCTGTGCTCTCACACCTGGTGCCACCGGCACCCTTCTCTCCCCAAGCGCATTCGCGCTGATCCACAACACTCACTACTCATACACTGCTCCACACACCTGTCCAGTTGCACACCTGTGCAATCACACCTGTTCAATTCTCACACACACAGCATCATCTCAGCTAACTACTCCCTTCTGAAACTTGCGCTTCCCAGTCGTCCCTTTAAACTATTGCGCTCCCTCGTCATTATCATCCATACTAATCTACCTGCGTCCCCACTACAGGTATCAGTCACTAACTAAACTTAACGTTACCTAAGGTCATCCTCTCTAGATCCCTACACACAATATAACCTAACCCACCCGGGCTAGTTTTCACTGCCATACACCCCATAATCTAGTGCTCCTTTGCCCCCCCTGGGAAGGGTGGCAGGGATGCCATCCCACCACATCGGGGGTCTCTCACTACCAATTTTGCACATCAAATTTCAACAAATTAAAAATTTGCCAATCACTACCCATCATCTGCCAATCACTACTGCCAATCCCTTGCCAATCATCAAATTTTGTTTTTCTCCAATTTTGGGTCCAAAACACTAGCCTCATCACCCAGTCGACTCACTAATACCTCTCGGTGCGCCAATTCCTGTCCAAAGCCCGGCTTCGTAAAGCCAAGCCATGAATGCTGGTTGTTCTGTGCCAGCGGCTGGGTGCGTCCCGCATTCGGGGCAGGGACGGGGGCGTACCCGGGCCGAGATCCCACGCATCACCTCGGCGTGGAGCCATCCAATGTCCCGATCTCGACCTGCCGGCACGTCTCAACAAAACGTGGTCGCCATAACGACCCTTCCTATCGGGCTGCCAGCTCCGCCTAGTGGAGCCTGGACGCGGCCGTTCAAAGCGAGGCCCAGCACGCACCGAGGGCCCGATTCGACTATAAGTCGTTCTAAACTCTATCCCGTCTAACGTCGATGCTTCACCTGGACGCTTACACCCCGCAGCCCGTTCCTTGCTCACACCTCCAGCCGTGCCCATGCTCCTCGTACCTTTCCTTACACACCCAGGTACCCTCATTCCACTCACAGCCTTGGTCACACACCTGACCACCGAACACTTTGGCACACACTCGTTGGTAGCACACCTCACCAATACACCTCTTCGCGCCCCCTCCTCTGTCACCTCCTCTGTGACAATCACAGGTGTGCTCTCATTCGCACACCCAACCACGTGCCTCACCACCAACTCCAGCGTGCATTCCCACTCACGCTCTACCATTCCAGGTGTGCATCCTTCCATCCCAGGTGTACATCCTCGCTCACCTGTCACAACTAACTCACGCTCCATGTCACTCTCACTACTTTCACCTCCATTCCTGACAGCGCACTCACCCTTACTCTTGACAGCGCACTCTTTCCTCGTGCACCTGCCCGTCACACACCTTTCTCGCGCACACTCTCCCGTTACACCCTCTGTAACACTCACCACAGGTGTGCATTCTTCCTTGCCTTTGACAGCGCACTCTTTCCCCATGCACCTGTCCGTCACACACCTTCCTCGCGCACACTCTCCCGTCACACCCTCTGTAACACTCACCACAGCACGCTTCCATGTGCTCTCTCGCACATGCGCTACGACCGACTCATTCTCGCCAACACCCTCACTCCTTGGCATGCACTTTTTCCTCACACACCCCAGAGTCGGACTTTCCCGCACACCTCCTCTTTCGCTCACCAGACCTGTCGCACACCTCACCAACGGCCTTTCACGAACACCCGGGTCCATCTCGACCCCCAAGCTTCTTAAATCCCCTGGCGCATCATACGCACGACCATATTGGTCACCACTTACACCGGGTCCTCTTCCTCTTCGCTTCTCCTCCATCACCTGCGAATCCCTCATCCGGTTAACGAGCACATCACGATCCAAACACAGACTTTGGACCAATTCTTTTATCTCCTCTTTTATCTCTTTGTTATCCCCTCTCCGTCGCTTCTTAATTTCGCTCACCCCTTCTTCCACTTCTTCTAATTTGTGCCTCACCTCTTTTATTCCCCGGTACGTCTCCTCAAGCTCGTCCTCCAAGGCTACCTTGACCGTTTCCATGTGCGTCCTCACCTGCCGGTCCTTCGTCTCCATTACCTCTATCACCTCGTCCAACCTCGTTGTCAGTCCCTCACGTACTATCTGACATTCCCTCTTTGTCGCTACCAAGTCATTTTTGAGTTCTTTCTGTGTCGCCTTTAAACCTCCTAATACCGCAGTGTTCCTTCGAACCTGCTCCGTTAGTCCTTTTTGTCCCTCCGTCAGCTGTTCCACCTCCTGCGTCAGGACCTCTATGCCCCCCTGTAACTTTACAGTCCCCTTTCTCACCTCCTTCTCCATGTGCTCCTTACAGTGCCTCACCTCCTCGCGCACTCCTCCGACCTCCTCACTCACTCCTCTTCTGATCTCCTCTCCCATCACTTGCATCTCCTGCCCAGATGCCACCCTCATCTGCTCCATTTCCTCCCTGTGAGCATCCAGTTTGGTTTCTACCCCCATTCTGACCCCCTCTATCTGCTGCTCCATTTGTTTAACTTCCCTTTCCGCTTGGTCCCTCATGTCCCTCAATTTGCCTTCCATACTGTTTTCTAACCCCTCTAACCCTTTTTGCATCCCTTCCATTTGATTCTCTTGAGCGGCCATTCTGTTTTCTACCCCCATTAACCCATTTCTCACCTCTTTTATCCCGTTGTCTAACCCCTCAAAATTATTGTCTAACTTCCCAAATTTCTTGTCTAACTCCTCAAAATTATTGTCTAACTTCCCAAATTTCTTGTCTAACTCCTCAAAATTATTGTCTAACTTCCCAAATTTCTTGTCTAACCCCTCACCAGTACCCCTCGCTTCGTCCCTCATTACCCCCATTTGGCCCTCTAATCGCTCACCCTGAGCATCCATCCGGTTCCCCATTACCCCCATTTGGCCCTCTATTCGCCCACTATCAACCCTCATTTGGCCCTCCATCCTATCCATTTTTGCATTCAGTTGGGTCAAGAATAATCTGAGGTCAAACCCGGTTTGCCCAGCGTCCCCAGCCGCCACCGCAGGCTCGCCCTCCGCGGCGCCGCTATTTTGGGACCCTTCAACCACGTGAGCGAGCGCGCCATTTTGCGCGCCCGCTACTTCGTGCGTGACGGCGCTATTTTGCGAACCTGCCGCCCTCACTGCTTCGCTCTCCTCATGTCCCTCATTTTGGTCCTGGATCGACCCTACCTCACTCTCCCCTACCGGACCCCAGCTGTCTTGATCCGCCATAGCGCGACTTTCAAAATTCGGGTTTTTATTATTTTTTTTTTTTTTTGTAAAACACAATCAAATTTCGCTGTTATAATTTCGAGCGCGTAAACGCGCTCCGGGTCCAATCTCACTCCTCGACACCAATTGTTACAGATACGACTTTGATGGTATGGTGGGCCGAGCGGGATGGCCGCCGTATCCGTACAAGTTACCCGATTGTGCCCGAATGTTGACTAATCGCGCTACGCTGGCTCAATAGGAAAGAGAAGACACGCGGCTGGGTTATAATGACACAATACGACACCAGGGGTTCAGTTCTCAAGTATATTCGTACGGAAAAAGGTTAGATTACAAGGACAAGAGGGAAACATAGGAAGGTGGGCACTTAAACACACTCTTATATTAACCCTAGACAGACCACAGATAAACGGGACAAGGCTCACTCACACGGGGTTTGATGGCCAGGAAAGCGGCAGTCGATGGCTCAGGTGCACCTGGCTCAGGGACAGAATCGCGTACGTTGGTGTCCAGCAGATGCGGGGAGGTCGCTCAGCGCTCGTGGGTCGCGACTTTGGTGGAGATGCCGGGGAGGTCGCTCAGCGCTCGTGGGTCGCGACTTTGGTGGAGATGCCGGGGAGGTCGCTCAGCGCTCGGGAGGGTGGCGTCTTGTCCTTCCAAGCTCGGGGCGCATCTGACGTCACGTCCGGCGCGGGGCCGCGTATATCCGGCGGGGAGTCACGCCCTCGCTCGTTAGCTCCGCCCCATATGGCATCGGCCCATGGCTTCTCATTGGGTGCGGGGGTTACCGGCTCCGCCCTTGACGAGGGGCCGACAGGGAGCCCCCTTCTGGGTAACCCCGTCGAGCACATGTTCAATGGCGGCCAACCGAGCCGGAGTGAGGACGCAAAGCCGCTGTTGTTGTGGTTGTTGTTGGAGCTTGAGATGATGGGAAGAGATGCGGGGAGGTATGGGAAGGTCCTAAACTCCTACTGGTGCCATATCATCACATTCTGGTGCAACGAAGAGTCATAATTAATGGAAACAAGTCCTTAACTGACATAGATTAAGAATAACTAGCAAGATGTCCTATAATTGTCTACGTGTGGTGCGGGGGACCTGGGCACGACATTTAATGGGGGGATGAAGGGGAAGATCGGCTCTAATGGGTGTTGTTTACAGACAATGGGACTAGGGAATGGGGTAAGGGAGAGTTGGGGAGTATCGGAGAAAATAGGGGAATATTTACAAGCGGATATGGAGGCCAAATTCCATATTCGCAACAATATATATATATATATATATATATATATATATATATATATATATTGTTGCGGTTTTGCCATAAAGGCAAACCCCGTATAGTTCATTGCACAACGACATGTAGCTGGTCAGTGGTCCATTCAGTCATTCAGTGGTCCATTTGTCTGCCTGCGTGGCAGCTTGTCCCACCTGTGCTAAGTTCGTCTGTGCCGACTTCGAGGCGGCGGTTCGTCCTTCGGACCTGATCTCGTCCAGGCGGCACATGAGGACCGAACTGCCCATTGCGAGGCAATCCCAGCACTTACATCGGTACGCCCTTAACCAGAGTGTTATTCCCTGAGTGTGTGTGTGTGTCAGAGTGTGAAGGCGCCAGTGGGGTTTATTATGATAGGTAAGAATTGGTAAGCTGAATCTTCGTCTCTGTTTCTCTGTGCCTTCAAAATAAAAGGCTGTTCATTTGATTCCTTTCCAACCTGTTCGGTACGTCCTTTTTCCATTGGCCTAGCATCACCCGAGACCGAATTTGGCTTGAATCAGGTTCATAAATCACGTCAGGTAATGCCGCTTTCCACACCGTGCAAATCCGCTCGGCACGCAATTTAATAAGGTGTGTGGAAGCGAGGGTTCGGTCCCCGGTTTCTCCGGGCACGTGTCTTGGAGGTATTTGGAATATTGACCAGTAAACTCTCCAGCTAACCCTCACTCTTGCAGGGAAAATGGCCTTAAAATGCCTGTTGTGACCAGTAAACTCTTCGACGCGTGACTGGGAGATTGGCGATCGGAATTGCTTCGCAATCCGTCAACCACGAACTTAGTCGTGGAAGGTGGCCTCAGTGGACCCGGAGTTTGAGGGGGAACAGGGCATAAACCCCCCTTAGTACATCGATGAACCCGGGATCCTCAACATTATTGGTGTCAGGAGTGGGATTTTTGAACCCTCGCACCGCAACATTATTGGTGTCAGGGAGTGTGATTGGACCTGCAGTGCGCTTCACGTACTGCGAAATTACGAGCGAGTGGAAATTTAGTTTAAAACAATTTAAATTAAAAAAAAATTAAAATTAAATTCGGATGATGGCTGACCAAAACGAGCAGGTTCCGGTGGGAATAGAAAATGTAGAGAATGTATAGAATGAAGGTGAATTAATGGCCCAGGACGTAAACGAACAGATTGAACTTGGAGTTGATCACGGCGCAGCAGGAAGAGGAGAAATATGGCGGCGATTCGCACGGCCGGCGGCGGAGGCCGAACCCGCTGTGCAAGCGGGGGTTACAGACATGCAGTTATTCATGACTCAAATGAGCGCATGCTTTGAGGTGCAAATGAAAGAGATTAGTGAAAGGATGAATATAATGAGTGATGGGATGAATAGAATGAGGGAACAATCAAGCTATGTTATGAAAACAATGAGTGAAGAAAGCAGATGTGGAATGAATAAAATGGGTGATGGATTGGGTGATCGAATGGATAAAATGAGTAATCGGATGGACACCATGAGGGAGGAATCAAGCGGCGATATGAAGAGGATGAGCGAGAAGGTCGTGGGTGTGCGTGACGAGTTAAAGCGGTGTGAGATGCGTGCCCAGCGAGAGCTGAAGGACAGCACGGCCAAACTGAATGAGGGAATAGAAGGATTGACGCGGGAGGTAGAAAAGCTGATGGTAGGACAACAGGAGTTAAGGGAACAGGTGGGTAAGAATACCGATGTTATAGGTGGGTTAAAGTCAGCGCAGAAGGAATTAAAAATGGGAAGTTGTAGCGACCAAGAGGGAATGTGAAATGGTGCACGAGGGACTAACTAAGAGGGTGGATGACATAATAGAAACTATGGGGACGAAGGAACGAGAAATTAGAACGCACATTGAAACGACCAAAGTAACCTTAGAAGGGGAGATTTCGGAGGGACATCGGGAGATAATGGGGTTTGAGGAAAAAATGGCAGATATGGAAAATGCTTTTTTTTTTTTCTTTTTTTTTTTGTATACTGAATCGAGGCTCGTGAAAGAGCTAACATTTATTTCACAAACAAATCAACCAGACAAACAAAATATACAAAAAGAGGGAGCGGAAGACAAGATGGGGAGAGAAGGGGAAGCACACAACCACAACATTTGAGAGCAGGGAGAAGTGTGGGAGGGAGAGGGCTTGGGGGCAGGAGGCGTGGGAAGGGGGGGGAGGGGGTATAAAACACAAGGGGACCGAAATTAGCGGGGGTAGAAAAGGTCAAGGTTTTGGATGGGGGAGGATAAGAGATGGTGGTGAACAGCTGTTTTAAAGACCTGGAGGGAGGAGTGGGATTGAACGGATTGAGGGAGTTTGTTCCAGAGGCGGGAGAAAAGAGGAATGAAGGAGTGAAGGTGAGCAGAAAGTCTTGATTTTGGCAGTTTAACCATAAGAGGGTATTGTTGTGGAAAACCAATCAGGTCCACACAACGTAGTCCAACTGGTGGTTTAATTCCATTAAGACCATGACATCATTCTGTAATACAGGAAATGCAATAGGAATAAGATTTGGCATCACATGGGTCCATCCATAACATTCAATGCAAGCAAGCTTAATATTCTATGCAGGCGTACCGTTAGCGAGTCTGCTAGATGTAACATGTCACAGGAGAAGTCTCGGAGCACCGTCCGCGGGGGGTCTTATAGCCGCGCCCCCTAGCGGTGTCAGTGAGCAGCGAGCATCACCCCGGGTTCAGTACGAATACGATTTCACTACATTCTCCCCCCCGTTAGAATTATACTGTAGAGCGGCTAGAAGCGAGCGAGCGTCAGCACGAACAGGGTGCGGAACAGGGTATCAGTCGACCCAACCGTACCGGTCCGGGCGGCGGATTTCTCTGCCAGCACGCGTCCGAAATTCCCCGGGTACGGCATCATGTATCCCAGTGTCCCCGGCGTCGGAGGCGCCACCAGGGTCAGGTGACGAAGGGGGTACCGCCAAGCCGTCGGGCCCGGGTAGACGCGGCGAAGGGAGGGTCGGTAGACTTTCGGCGATGGGAGCGTCGGGAGAGTCCATAGTCTCATAGATGGGTTCGATCGGTTCGTCCGATTCCCTACTCGGGTCGGCGATCCCGCATGGGGCAAGATGACGTACGGAGACAGTAGTCTCACATCCATCAGCCGTCATCACACGAGCATGCTCAGGATTAGCCTGGAGAATCTGCACTTTGTCCACTAGGGGGTCGTACTTGCTCGTGCGAACCGCCCGTTTAAGGTAGGCCGGCCCGGGCCCAGCGAGCCAACTGGGTAAAGACCGTATACACCCCGTGCTCCTGGGGTGGTGGAAAAGTCGCTCGTGGGGAGTTTGGTTGGTTGCCGTACACAGGAGAGCCCTGATCGAGTTCAACGCCGCAGGTAGCGACCAAGCCCATTTATCGAGGCCCCGGCCGAGGGTCCGGAGGTTGAGCATGACGGCCCTCCAGATAATCCCGTTGAAGCGTTCGATCTGCCCATTTGCCTGGGGTCTGTACGGCATGGTGTAACTAGAAGCGATGTTATTTTGGAGCAGATAGCCGCGCACCTCCTGAGACAAGAAGACCGCACCCCGGTCGGTATGCACATAGGCCGGGTACCCGAACATAGAGAACAAGTTCTGTAAGCATCGCATCACCGTGGCAGCAGTCATGTCCACGCACGTATAAGCGAAGGGGAATCGCGAGTACTCATCGACGATAGTGAGCAGATAGCGAGAGCTACTCAACACCGGTAATGGGCCCTTGAAATCCATCGCCAAGCGTTCCCACGGCCTCGTAGCCCTAACCAGAGTCCCCATGGGTGGGTTATAGAAACACGGTTTGATTTCCGCGCATATAGCGCAGTCGCGACAGATACGGCGGATATCGTCAATCGAGTAAGGGAGATTGCCACGCCGCACAAAATGAGCGAAACGCGTTACGCCCAGATGGCCCGCAGTGGCATGCAGCACACGTAGGCCCTCCAAAGAGGTGATACCCGCACATGTAGCCGGTCTCGATAAGGCGTCGGCGGCCTGGTTATCCTTCCCCGGGCAGTATTTGATGGTGTAACAGAAGTTGGCGAGTTCGATACGCCAGCGAGTGATTTTCTCATTCTTAATGCGCTGGGCGTGTAAGGTGTCGTACATGAACGCAACACTTTGCTGGTCCGTGATGATTTGGAAGCACCGCCCGAGTAAGTACGGGCGCCATCGCCGAATAGACTCGACGATCGCATACGCTTCCTTTTCGACAGACGAGTGTCTCCGCTCAGCGGAGGTAAGAGTCCGTGAAAAGAAAGCCACCGGACGCCCTCCTTGGGAGAGGGTCGCCGCGATGGCCTGATCCGAGGCGTCACTTTCGAGGACGAAAGAGCCGCTCTCGTCGATCGTCGCCACGGTGGCACTGGCGATGTCGGCCTTAAGGCCTCCAAAGGCCGCCAAAGCGGCCGGACGCAGTGGGAAGGTGTCGCAGGCCACAAGGGGGCGAAGTTTCGCGGAGAAATTTTGTACCCATTTGGAGTAATGGGCGAATAGCCCGAGGGCGCGCTTCAGGGACGCCCGATCGCAGGGAGGGGCCATGTCGAGCAAAGGTCGCAGACGCTCCTTATCCGGAGCGACAGAGCCATGGGTCACGGTGTACCCCAGAAGATCTATCTTGCGTAGAGAGTATTGACACTTATCCTCGTTCATGGTTAAGTGATACCTCTGCGCGACCTCGAGGAAGCGCTTCAGATTAGCATCATGGTGCCCTTGGTCATACCCACAAACCGTAAGATTGTCTAGGTAGACGAAAACATCGGTTAAGTGCTCCCTCGCAATGAGGTCATCCATGGCCCTCTGGAAACAGGAAAACCCCGTTCGTTACCCCAAAAGGCAATCGAGTAAACTGGTACAACCGCTGCCCCGACTCAAAAGCGGTATAGATACGATCCGCCCTAGATATGGGGATCTGATGGTACGCACTACGGAGATCGAGAGTGCTGTAGACCGAATACTGGGCCACCTGTCGCACCAGCGCGTCCATCCCCGGAAGGGGGTAGGCATCCAGCTGTGTAAAGCGGTTAATCGTTTGGGAATAGTCGATTACCATGCGCCTGCGGTGGGCCTCGCTTCGCACCACCAAGACCTGGGCTCGCCACGGCGACCGGCTAGGTTCTATGATGCCGTCTTTCAAGAGCTGAGCCGTTTCGTCCGCAATGAATTGCATGTCTGCGCGAGAGTAGCGCCGTGATTTTACCGCGACAGGGGTACAGTCGGAGGTTAGATTGGGGAACAGCGAAAGCGGCTGGATTTCCATTTTCGCTAGGGCACACACAGCAAGCGCGTCCGCCCCCACAACAAGCGTGTCAGGCCCACCAAACTCCATTTCCAGACGTCCTTGCCGCTTAAGAAAATCGTGTCCTAACAGAATATCAGCACATAAAGCAGGTAAAACCATAAGGTGCACATCTGGAAAAACCCGTCCCTTTATCACGAGTTTCAATCGGCATTCCCCCTTCGTGCTGAGTCGAAGTCCCTGGGAAGCCATGAAGATCCGTCTCGTAGACCTCAAGACCTGCCAACCATGCCTGTGCACTAGTCGCTGGTCGATAAAACTATCCGTAGACCCTGTATCCACCAAGGCCTGCACACAATGGCCTTCGACCATGAGGGGAATAAGGGCTTGAGCCAGGCCGGACGAGCCTGCTGGGAGTGGGACTGAATCCCCCGAGTGGGTCGGACGAGCCTCGCGGGCGGATCCTATGCCAGCAGCAGTTTTGCGGTCGTTGCTGGAGTATTCATTGTCCATGGGGAATCCGTTAAAGCCATCAGAGAGCTTTCCCATGCATTCCGGTGTTTCGCGATTCAAAATCTGACAATTTTGACGGGAAAAAGCCTCCGTAGTATTTGGAAGCGCCTTTTGACACTTTTGGCAGAAAAAGGCCTCCGTAGTATTCGCAATCGCCTTTTTACGGGTGAGGGCCACCGTAGTTGGTACCGAACCCATGTCGCCGCCAGTGGACGCCGTTCGCTCATGAGCGTCACGACGAGAACGTACCGCTGGGGCTTGGCGAGGCTCCAAAGCCCTCGCGTGGCCCGGAGTCTGGTCAAGGATGCATACGCCGTGCCCGATTGAGGATGAGACTGTGGTGGCTGTCCGGTGACGCCCGCCAAGGTCGACTGAGCGCCCAGGGGCCCGCAGAGAGGGGCCCTGCCCTTCAAAGCCGGGTAAGGCGCCGGGTTCCGGGCTCGGCTCGTAGGCTCCGCAATGAGCCCATTCAAGGTCGCGCGCGGCCGCGAGCCGCGGGCGGTTTTCCGGCACACTTTCGCGTAATGCCCCTTTTGCGAGCACAAATGGCATATGGCGTCCCGAGCCGGACACACGGCCCGGGAATGACGTTGCCCCCCACAGAAATAGCAGGTGGCCCCGCGTAAGGCCTTGGGTCTGGCCGTTGCGGCAGCCATCAGGACTGGGTCCTCCTCCGGAGCATCCTGGAGTTCCGCGAGCAGGTCCGCTTCCTCGGCGGTAGCACTCTCCGGCCGTGCGTGTAGCGAAGTTCCCGCCAAGAGGCACGTGCGATCATAGGTGTTCGATTGCAACCGCGCTTCGGTGTATACCTTTCCTTGCTCGAGTGCCGTAGCGAAGGTCAGGTCGGTCTTCTCCAGGAGTTTGAGCCTTAGGTCCTGGGAGGAGACTCCAGCGACATAGGCGTCTAGAAGAAGGTCATCTTGAGACTGCGCGTGAGTCCGTGGCTCCCTGGTGCTGTCCAGCAAGAGCTGCCGGAGCTCCTGGGCGTAGTGGTCCATCGGCTCGTTGGGTTGCTGACGTCGCGTTTGTAGGAAATACCGAGCATACACCGGGCCCTTTTCCTTTATGTACAACCGTTTGAGCTCCGCAATCGCGAGGTCGTACGTCGCGCATTGTGCGATGGAATTGTACACCTTGTAGTCGATTTTCGAATGCAGCGTTGCTAGCTTCGCGGCAGCCGTCGGCTCGGTCTCAGGCTCCGCGAAATGATGCTCCAACGTTTTGAGCCAGTGCTTCAGTTGCAATCCTCCATCCGAGGCTTGTGGGTCGGCACAGAATGTTGCAACCCCCAGCGTCTTGTTGCCCGCCATGTCGGTAGATCTTTAATGGAATTAAGTGTTGTGGAAAACCAATCAGGTCCACACAACTTAGTCCAACTGGTGGTTTAATTCCATTAAGACCATGACATCATTCTGTAATACAGGAAATGCAATAGGAATAAGATTTGGCATCACATGGGTCCATCCATCTATCTATAATTCCAGTAATCTCTGTGTGTTTGTTTGTTTGTACGTTTGTACGTTTGTCTGTGACCGCTGTTTCTCGACAACCACGGGTCCGATATACTTTAAACTTGCCAGGTATATTGCTGGGGACCCGAGGATGTGCCTTTTCAAGGTTTCATATTAATCGGACAATTACTTACCGAGCTATGTCCAAAAAACGATTCAACCAATCAGAGAGCAGCGAGCTATCGCGTGTGCCGAACGTGGCGGACACACTCTGCCTCGGATGGCACATTTGAGAGCGTATTCATTTATTTCACGTTTGCAAACTATGTTGGCGCTATGTTGGCGTTAAACTATGTTTTAAAACTAATAAAAACCCCGGTGGGATTGTCACTGTACTCGCAAGCCGTTCGCCGTTCGCTTTGGCGTTGCGAATGGACCAAAACATTTCATGCACCAAACCATTTCATGTAAAGCGTTCGCCGTTCGCTTTGGCGTTGCGAATGGACCAAAACATTTCATGGACCAAACCATTTCATGTAAATAGAGGGGGGGATATAATTTTAGATATAGATATAGTACGGGCATGCCCTAGTAACATTCAATGCAAGCAAGCTTAATATTCTATGTAGGCGTACCGTTAGCGAGTCTGCTAGATGTAACGTGTCACAGGAGGTCTCGGAGCACCGTCCGCGGCGGGTCTTATAGTCGCGCCCCCTAGCGGTGTCAGTGAGCAGCGAGCATCACCCCGGGTTCAGTACGAATACGATTTCACTACAGGTATTATTAAAATAATATATATTAAATATTAAAAGAGACGAAGTGAGATGGGAATGAAATGCGGAATGAATTGCGGGAATGTATGCGGGAATGTATGCGGGAATGTATGCTCGCAGCCTGATGAAAAACCTGCTAATCAAATAAAAAGATTACAGGTTCTTGAAGAGTGCCGGGAGAAGTTGAGTCCCGAGGTGAATAGCGATATCGGGAATGTGTTTGGTGCGAGCGGGTGCTCGGCGAGCTTGGGAGAAAGGCCAGCGCCGGGGGTTCGTGAAGGGCCCATTGTGAAGGGTGCGACGGGTACGGAGTGTGTGATGTGAAAGGCATCTGCGCACCGGTGTGTGTGAGTTTGGAGTGTGTGGAGAGAGTGTGCGAGTACGGAATGGAGTGCGAGGGGTAATCAACCATCTCAGGCATCGACACCGACCGGGATAGGGGTCAGAGAGACGGGTCGAGGATGCGAGCCCCCGATGGGTGGTGCACCGTGGGGACCGGAGGGAATCGTTGCGGCGTCGGTCTCACAAGGACCGGCGTGCGGGATTTGTACCTCCGGCACCCGCACGGTATTGCTGACGCTGTACCGCAGCAAGAGCGATCGGCGGGGTTCGAGGGGTAATTCGGATTGTCAAAGACGAGCACCTTACCAGGTGAGGTTTTGTAACCCTGGCCAGTTGTGTCATCGTGCATGGGACCGCAGGGCCCTGTGCAGGGATGGACCCCGGCACCTGGGCCCACCAACTCCACCCCCCTCGGATCGTCAATGCTGGCCGGATAAAACCCGATACAGGCGACCAACCACCCTCATGGATCGCTTTGGCCTTAGAGGCCGAGCTGCGACCAGGTACCTCCACAGGGAGGGGCTTGTAGCTTAGAAGACTGGGGGAGTATTGTGCCCCCCATGTGGGGGTATGGTGGTGTGACCATTCCCCACAATGAGGGGGGCCCATGACCACTAGTTTAGGGGGATATCGTTAGGCCCATGGAGGGGCCAGCAATGGCTCCTCCATGGGGACACCGAAGCACTAGCTGAGGGAGGGCTAGGATAATGATTAGGGATCTCGAGAGACATTGGGACAAGATTTAAGTAGTGACAATGAACTATAGTGGGGACGTAGAGAGTTTAGTGGTTGCTAACAAAGGGTGTGCGTAGTTTAAAGGGACGACAAGGAAAGCACGAGTTATGGGGGAAATTAGTTAGATAAATGATGCTGTGTGTAAGTGTAAATGGAATTGTGTTGTGGTGTGAAAATATTTGGTGTGAGAATAAATGGTGTGGAATGCATGGTGCGAAGGATTGAATGGGGGGAGTGGAACCCATTCACGAAGACCTGGGTGGGTAGTTTAAAGTTAGATAGAGGGAACAGGTAAATTGCATGGATGTTGACACCTGTGGTGATGATTGTGGAAATAGTTTTTTTTTTTTGTGAGGTGCATGAGGTGGTGGAATGGCTGGGCGTGTGGCTTATTAGTAGAAATAGTTATTGGGGCACTCCGTCACTGGGAGCTCATCGGCCAGGTAAGGCTGCAGGTCGGCTCAGGGAGCCAGTTAGGTTAGTGTGAGTGGGGCCCGAGGATCCAGAGGATGGACCCGGGTTGCCCAATGCCTAGGTGGGCATCAGGGGGTAAGTGCCAGGGAGGGCCTTCCCCAGGTAGGTTAGAGTGAGGAGCAGGCAAGCTCGGGAGGCAGCTCCAGTGAACGGAGGGGTGCAGGTAGGTAGACCTGCTGGTAGAGCCACACGACCCAGCCCCGAAATTGTGCAAGGGCACGAGTAGAAACATTTGTGGGGTTAGACCCAAATTCGGAGGGTACCACAGTGTGGGCAATGGGAATTCGGGTTCCTAGAACCACATAGTTTAAAGAAGGCCAATTGGCAGGGTACGACCCCAGGGAGATTAAAATGTGTAAATGATGTCAGAGTAGTTAGAATTTTGTGAATACCCCTCCGGACCATCCACAACCATCCACAAGGGGATGGATTTCACACCACCGGACTCAATGTTTGATTGGTAAGATGCATCACAACATGAGTACGAAACATTGTGTATTCATTCCGCCTTTCCTTCCTGAGAGAACCTGGGGGGAGTTGGGGACGAATTTGAAATAAAGAGGGGACGTGGGAGACAAGACGTAGAGACAAATTGTAAATACAAGGAGGGCTGGGGTAGTGTAGTTAATGGTGGGGGGCACGAACGGGTAGGGCCAGGCTCGAGTTCACTCTGCCAGCGTTCCTCTCACCCGCTTGTCATACCTTTGTTTTGCATGTGCTACCGTGTCTTTTCCTTTTTTGCTCGTTGCGTCTTCTCTTCCTCCCCGATCCAGGACCATCACGAGGACTTACCTTGCCGCCGCAGCATCTTGCTGCCATCCATAACTCACTCCCATCATCCCGTCACTCATCACCTTATGGACCACTGGCTCTGTGGTCACACCCATCGCCATTGTTACACCTCTTGGCTGCCCCATCATCTTGCTGCATATGGACCACCTGTTGGGTGGCATTGATGCCACACATTTGGACCACTTGTGAAGTGGCCCTGCTCAAGAAATTAAAAAAAAGTGATCCATGTGTGCAATTATGAAGATTTAGATGGCCCTGATCTTGAAATGGCCTGTATGAAATGGCCTGTCAGGGCCAGCCGGATTTTGTTAGGCCGCCTACCAAGGCAAGAAGCATGAATATGACTCCAGCAACAAGTGCTCCAAACTTTATTCCTCAAGTCCAGGTCCTGGGTCATAGTTTTTGTGAAAGAAATTGTGTTTTAGTGTAAAATGTAAAAATGCTGCCCACTGGTTATGTGTTTAGTTTCAAAATTCCAGCAATATGTGAACAGTATAAGGTTGTGGGTGTGAATCTGTTGGGTAGTTTCTCAACGCATTAGGAGGGACATATTTAGTTTTAAAATGTACATTTTAAATGTTAAAAAAAAAAAAAAAAAAAGTTGCACACATTGAGATTAGAGTTAAAAATGTTAGGGGAATCACATCTACGTGTCACACTAAAAGTAATGTTTAAATGAATGCCAGCTCACCCCAGCCACTCCATATGGACGACTTGGGTCGAGTATTGGTGAGAGAAGGGGGTAGTGTTGCGGTTTTGCCATAAAGGCAAACCCCCGATAGTTCATTGCACAACAACATGTAGCCTGCAGTAGTTAGTTATTTTCTATTGAATGTAAAGATTCGCCCTTTCCCATTGTGTTGTAATCAAAACCAATATGCGTTGAAGTTACACAGGATTTCAAACCCTCGTTGGTTGAGGGAAGCCATTTTTAATGAGCAGGCAGGCGTGGCCAAAAGCACGGCCCAGGTGACCAATGGCGAGCCGGGAACCCGTCGCCATGATGCGACAAGCCTCAGCCAATGGGAGGCTGTGGAACATTTTTGCATGCGTGGGTGGATCTGGTAAAAGCCCACGCGGATCGCAATTTCATTCTCTTTGCCTTGGATTTCGCAGCGCAGAGGACACACCTGAGCTCTTGCCATTTTCGCCACGCCCACGACACCTCGTTTGCTTTTTCGTAGCTCCCACGACATGTGTTTGGCCTTTGTGTTCTTCATCAACAACCATCGCTTCTGCGCCGATCTCTTGCGCCATCCGGCTGACCTGCAAGCGTTGGCTTCTCCCACGACTCACCTGAGCCGAAGTTTGTCTGCCTGCGTGGCAGCTTGTCCCACCTGTGCTAAGTTCGTCCATGCCGACTTTGAGGTGGCGGTTCGTCCTTCGGACCTGACCTCGTCCAGGCTGCACGTGAGGACCGAACTGTGCACACGAGACCACGTGGCCCATTGCGAGGCAATCCCAGCACGTACATCGGTACGCCCTGAACCAGAGTGTTATTCCCTGAGTGTGTGTGTGTCAGAGTGTGAAGGCGCCAGTGGGGTTTATTATGATAGGTAAGAATTGGCAAGCTGAATCTTCGTCTCTGTTTCTCTGTGCCTTCAAAATAAAAGGCTGTACATTTGATTCCTTTCCTACCTGTTCGGTACGACCTTTCTCCATTGGCGGAGCATCATCCGAGACCGAATTTGGCTCGAATCGGGTTCATAAATCACGTCGCGTAACGCCTCTTTCCACACCGTGCAAATCCACTCGGCACGCAATTGAATAAGGTGTGTGGAAGCGAGGGTCCGGTCCCCGGTTTCTCCGGGCATGTGTCTTGAAGGTATTTGGAATATTGACCAGTAAACTCTTCGACGCGTGACTGGGAGATTGGCGATCGGAATTGCTTAGCAATCCGTCAACCACGAACTTAGTCGTGGACGGCGGCCTCAGTGGACCCAGAGTTTGAGGGGGAGCAGGGCATAAACCCCCCTTAGTACATTGACGAACCCGGGATCCGCAACAATATATATATTTTTATATATATATTTATTTATATATATATATATATATATATATATATATATATATATATATATATATATATATATATATATATAATTATATATATATATATATATATATTATATATATAAATAAAATATATATATTGTGAGAAACCACCGGTGAAACCACCTGTTCTCACCCAGATTTGGTGCCCCGCCCACCGCGTGACGTGGCCTCCTTGGAGCCTCACGCGATCGGGAGGCGATTCGGCACGTGATTGGTGGAGAGTTCAGAGAGCGCGGTCGCCATCTTATGCAACGGACGCGGCTCGAAGGCTCCGAGTGGGAAATCTCAAAAGGGCTTTCCTTGAATCCTCACGACAGCCGAGTTGGGCTGGTCGATTACAGTTCGGTATTTTACGAGCGAGTAACTCCGGAAGAGAACGAGTGATTCCCGGATCTCGTAGATTGGAACCGCGAGTGATTGCCTGCTTCGTGTTGGAGCTGCTGGCCGACCGTTCCTGCCGGCCTTGTGCGGTGAATTCCATCCTGTTACCCTCCGAGTCCCGGAGATCGTCGATTGGAGCCGTGAGTGATCTTACCTGCGTCCTGTTTGGAGCGTCTGTTGCCGACAGTTCCTGCAGGCTTTGTGCAGTTTATTCCATTTTGTTACCTTTCATGGTTTTGTGATCGAGCCAATAAAGCATCGTGCCTTACCCCTAGAAGGCCGATTAAAACACAATTGTGTTTATTGAGTTCTCTCTGTCCACTCCGTGGACTACTTGAAGCCCGGACATTAACGTCCGTATTCCGTGCTGGGAACCATTTCACAGCCGGGATCGCGACAAATGGGTTGCTCGTCCTAGGATCTTTCAAGTGAGAGACATTCGAATTGAGACGGGAATTCGGCATCTGCATCTTCTCTGCATCTTCTCACCAGCGGACGCCGTCTTGGAGGAACTTTCTCGCCGTAGGACGCTGTCTTGGGTGGTGCTTCACTGCAGAATAAGTGAGCCTCGGATCCCTCCAAACAACCGACCAAAAAAAAAAAAAACGTGAGTATTTGTACGTGGTATTTTTCTCATTGGCAATTTGATGTGCGGTGGTGATATTGTGTAGTTCGTGTCGTATTTCCCCAACAGAGCGTTGTGTTTGAGCGTTGTGTTTTGTGCCTTGTCTTATGATAACTCGTAGCCAAGCTATGTCGACCAGAGAAGTGAGAGTTCAACCTGATCATGTTGACGGTCGCGTGGGTGGCGATGCGAGCGACGCAATCAGCCTTGACCCAGTCACTAAACCCGATATGTTAGGAAGCGATTCCATCATGACTAAATGCATGCGTTCGCCCTTCTGGACCGGGCTGACTCCGGTTCAACAACTTGACATGTATAACAGGGAGAATGACAGGGCAGAGGCAGAGCGTGCTGCGGCAGCAGAGAGAGAGCGTGCGGCAGCAGAGAGAGAGCGTGAGAGAGAGAGAGAGCGTGCGGCAGCAGCAGAGGCAGAGCGTGCTGCGGCAGCAGAGAGAGCGCATGCGGCAGCAGAGACAGCAGCAGAGAGAGAGCGTGAGAGAGAGAGAGAGCGTGCGGCAGCAGCAGAAGCTGAACGCGTCAGAGAGCATGAGTTGCGAATGTTGACTGAACGACCGCGGGCAGAGGGGTCTGCTGCAAGAGTCCCGGAAACTGTTCATGTTCGTTTGCCGGACTGGACGGGAGACACGAAGCCAGAAGCGTATCTGGAGATGGCGGAGAAGTTGTTGGCTGCCGGTGGCATTGATGAGAGCTTGTGGGTCGGCCATCTTGTGAGCCATCTATCTGAGAAGGCGAGGGAGGTATATGCGAGGATGGCAACCGAGGACGCAAACAAATACAGGGCATTGAAGGCCGAGATTTTGAACGCCTATGCGGTGTCCGCGTGTATTTATAGGAGAAATTTTTTCAGCTGGACTCGTCAGTCCAGTCAAACCTATGAGGAACATTCGCGGGCCTTGTTGGAACAGCTGCAGAGATGGTTCAAGGGGAGCAAGGTGGAGTTACCTCAAGCGGTTGCGGAACTCCTGGTGCGTTACCGTATCGATCAACAGCTTCCGCCTGACTTAGCATTGTTTCTTGTCGACAAAGACACTGTTTCCTTGGCAGACTGCGTCAACCTTATTGATAAACATGTTTTGGCGTGCAAAATGCTGCAAGTCACGCAGTCGCGTCGTAAGACGGAGGAGTCTGCGATCAAGACCGCCCCCCGTCTGCCCGGCGGCTGGATCGAGGAGAGGGGTTCTCCGATGCCCTCCACTGGTGGCGGTCGCGAGCCGCAGACCAGGGCAGGGCCCTGGTGCGATTTCTGCAAACGCGTGGGGCACGGTGAAAACCGCTGCTTCTCTAATCCCGCTAGTCCGGCCTACCGAGGCAACCCTCCTGTTAAGTCGGAGGGAGATCAGTGGAGCTCATCCGCCGGGCCCTCGCACACGACGGTGGCATCGGTGACCGAGGTCACTGCCACCGAGGCTAATTCCATTCATCCACTGTACCAGGATTATTCAGGGACAGCCTTAGTGGGTGGCCCTGATTCGATGCTGAAGTTTGAGGCCCAATACCTTCGGGATACTGGGGCGACACGGTGTGTTCTCCGGGCGGGGGTAGTTCCGGCCTCTCAGATGCGTTATACCGGCGAGTATACCCTCCTTCGGGGCATTGACCGGGTTCTTGGCCGGTATCCCCTTGCCCTCCTCGAGGTCCGGAGTGACATTTTTAAGGGTCCAGTGACCTGTGTGGTGGTACCCTACTACCCGATACCCGGGGTCTCCTTGCTGATTGGCAATGATGCCATGGCCAGGGAGGAGTCATTGACTCTGACCTGTGGGGGGGTCACTAGATCCCAGAGTAAACAGGCGGAGAGAGTGGCGGAGTCAGACATATCTTCACTCTGGCCCGAGGAGCCTAGCGCCTCGACTCCAGTTCCCGACGGTGACGTTGCGTCAGCTGAAGTCCACCCGAGCCTCCCGTCAAGCCACCCTCAGGTGCCGTGCTCCTCAGGGACCGCTCCCGCCATGTCGCGATTCAGCAGGAACGCTAATGCTAAGGTATATGTGGGAAACCTGGGCAATGGAGCAGCGAAAGCCGAGCTAGGGAGGGTCTTCGAACATTACGGACCACTCCGCAACGTATGGGTTGCTCGAAACCCACCTGGATTTGCAGTTGTTGAGTTTGAAGAGCCACGAGATGCTGAAGATTCGGTCAGAGCCCTTGATGGAAGGTTAATTTGCGGATCGCGTGTGTGCGTCGAGATGTCGAATGGCATGTCGCGGCGGCCTCGTTTCAGACGCCCTTTGGTCCGCAGGCCTTTCGACCCGAACGATCGATGTTACCAGTGCGGTGAAAGGGGTCATTACGCATATGACTGTTGTTCTCGACACCGGAGGAGTACCCGCCGCTCTAGGTCTCGGCCCGTTTCCTTCCTGTCAACGCTTCCCCCAACTTGAGTTTGGCCCCCTTGCCTCTCTATTGTGCTTTGTGTGAAGTGTAACTCTTGTAGGGTAGATATTAATGTGGTGTATGGTGTTAAAATTTGTGTGTGAGAAAAAAAAACAAAAAAAAACCAAACTGGTTCATTGTTAACCTGTTAATGCCTGTTAATTGCCTGTGCGTTAATAATTGCGTTATTGTTGCGCTATTGCGTTGCGTTGTATTGTTGCGTTGTTGCGTTATTGTTGTTAATAAGTGTTAATAATTGTTAATTGCGTTAATTGCCTGTTAGCGATTACCGCCATCATCTTGCCATGTGATTTGCACCTACTACAAATACTGGTTTTAAAAACGCCGTCTATTCGACGGGGTTTTTACTTAGGGGGGGAGGACTGTGAGAAACCACCGGTGAAACCACCTGTTCTCACCCAGATTTGGTGCCCCGCCCACCGCGTGACGTGGCCTCCTTGGAGCCTCATGCGATCGGGAGGCGATTCGGCACGTGATTGGTGGAGAGTTCAGAGAGCGCGGTCGCCATCTTATGCAACGGACGCGGCTCGAAGGCTCCGAGTGGGAAATCTCAAAAGGGCTTTCCTTGAATCCTCACGACAGCCGAGTTGGGCTGGTCGATTACAGTTCGGTATTTTACGAGCGAGTAACTCCGGAAGAGAACGAGTGATTCCCGGATCTCGTAGATTGGAACCGCGAGTGATTGCCTGCTTCGTGTTGGAGCTGCTGGCCGACCGTTCCTGCCGGCCTTGTGCGGTGAATTCCATCCTGTTACCCTCCGAGTCCCGGAGATCGTCGATTGGAGCCGCGAGTGATCTTACCTGCGTCCTGTTTGGAGCGTCTGTTGCCGACAGTTCCTGCAGGCTTTGTGCAGTTTATTCCATTTTGTTACCTTTCATGGTTTTGTGATCGAGCCAATAAAGCATCGTGCCTTACCCCTAGAAGGCCGATTAAAACACAATTGTGTTTATTGAGTTCTCTCTGTCCACTCCGTGGACTACTTGAAGCCCGGACATTAACGTCCGTATTCCGTGCTGGGAACCATTTCACAGCCGGGATCGCGACAATATACACACAGTGCATTCAGAAAGTATTCAGACCCCTTCAGTTTTTTCACATTTTGTTATGTTTCAGCCTTATGCTGAAATCGTTGAAATTCATTTTTTTCCCTCATCAATCTGCACTCAATACCCCATAATAACAAAGACAAAACAGGGTTTTAGAAAGTGTTGCAAATTTATTAAAAAGAAAAAACTGAAATGTCACATTGACATAAGTATTCAGATCCTTTGCTATGACACTTGAAATTTAGCTCAGGTGCCTCCCATTTCTCTTGATCATCATTGAGATGTTTCTACACCTTGATTGGAGTCCATCTGTGGTAAATTCAATTGATTGGACATAATTTGGAAAGGCACACACCTGTCTATATAAGGTCTCACAGCTGACAATGCATATCAGAGCAAAAACCAAGCCATGAGGTCGAAGGAACTGCCTGCAGAGCTCAGACGGGATTGTGTTGAGGCACAGATCTGGGGAAGCCTACAAAAAAATTTCTGCTGCATTGAAGGTTCCAAGGGCACAGTGGCCTCCATAATTCTTAAATGGAAGAAGTTTGGAACAACCAGGACTCTTCCTAGAGCTGGCCGCCCGGCCAAACTGAGCAATCGGGGGAGAAGGGCCTTGGTAATGCCTTAGCCACATATGATGCTGCCGCCGCACGGTTCTGCAGTCTGCGGTTTATAGATAGGATTTTTACAAATCGTACGGCTTTGCGGGCTGCGGCAGCAGTGTTCACAAATGTTACGGGGTCCGCACGGCAATCGTAAAAGTCGTGAAATCAAAATGCGTGAGGAGACCGCAAGGCGAACCGCGAGGCGCTCTCACGGCGACCGCAAGGCAATCGCAAGGCGCCCGCACGGTTGTTGCGGCCGCCGTGAGGCCGCCGCAAGTCGTAATCTCAGGTGTGCCAGGCGCAGTCTCTGTGGTGGAATCGACGCCATCTTGACGATCTGGCTAGTGTCACACCATGCAATATATATCTCTTCATGATCGTACGGCGGCCGCCAACTCACGGTTGCCGTTAGGCCATCGTACGGCAGCACTAAAATCACTGCTCGGCCGCCGTACGATATTTAGAACATCGTACGGCCATCTCACGGAGGCCGCAAGACCACCGTGAGGTGACAGTAAGGAGGCCTCACGGTTGTTGCGGCTGCCGTACGATTTTCTAGGCACACCAGACGGTAAAAACCGTGAGGTGACCTTGAGGTCGCCTCACGGCAACCGTACAGTGACCTTGCGATACTACATGCGGTGGGGTTGTGGCCTACGGCCTCGCGATTTCCAAAAAAAGTTTAATGTCAAATTTTAAAAATCGTAAGCCCCTGCAACGAGCAAAAAACCTTGAGATCGCCTCACGGCTACCGTATCTACCGTGCAGCCACCGCACGGTTATGGCAATTTTGGGGACTTGCGGCCGCCGCCAACACGCCGCAGACCATTTGTGACCGAGGCATAAGAGAGGTGACCAAGAACCCGATGGTCACTCTGGCTGAGCTCCAGAGATCCTGTGTGGAGATGGGAGAAACTTCCAGAAGGACAACCATCACTGTAACACTCCACCGATCTGGGCTTTATGGCAGAGTAGCCAGCCGTAAGCCTCTCCTCGGTGAAAGACACATGAAAGCCCACTTGGAGTTTGCAAAAAAGCACCGAAAGGACTCTCAGACTGTGAGAAACAAGATTCTGTGGTCTGATGAAACCAAGATTGAACTGTTTGGCCTCAATTCTAAGTGTCACGTCTGGAGGAAACCAGGCACCGCTCATCACCTGCCCAATATCATCCCAACGGTGAAGCATAGTGGTGGCAGCATCATGCTGTGGGGGTGTTTTTCAGCAGCATGGACTGGAGGACTGGTCAGGGTTGAGGGAACAATGGACGGAGCAAAGTACAGAGATATCCTTATTGAAAACCTGAAACGGAGCGCTCAGGACCTCAGACTGGGCCGAAGGTTCACCTTCCAACAGGACAATGACCCTAAGCACACAGCCAAGACAATGCAGGAGTGGCTTAGGGACAACTCTGTGAAGGTCCTTGAGTGGCCCAACCAGAGCCCTGACTTGAACCCAATCGAACATTTCTGGAGAAACCTGAAAATGGCTGTCCACCGACGGTCCCCATCCAACCTGACAGAGCTTGAGAGGACCTGCAGAGAAGAATGGCAGAAAATCCCCAAATCCAGGTGTGCAAAGCTTGTCGCATCGTAACCAAGAAGACTCGGGGCTGTAATCGCTGCCAAAGGTGCTTCAACTAAGTACTGAGTCAATGTGATATTTCAGTTTTTTCTTTTTAATAAATTTGCAAAACTTTCTAAAATCCTGTTTTCTCTTTGTCATTATGGGGTATTGAGTGTAGATTGATGAGGGAAAAAATGAATTTAAACGATTTCAGCATAAGGCTGCAACATAACAAAATGTGAAAAAAGTGAAGGGGTCTGAATACTTTCTGAATGCACTGTATATCCATTTCAAGAAAGCAAACCCATAGCTTACAACGAGTGGTAAGTATCTTGGTTATAACACCTGTGCTGAAGTGAAACCACAAAAGCTTATCGTCTTCAAAGAAAATGGCATGTTCTTATCCCCAGAGTGAACATCAGCTACATTGACATACAGTACAGCTGGCAATCAGCAATATCAGATATCGTGTTTGCAGAGAAAAATCTACAAACACAGCATGTTCAAGTGTCACTCACATGCAGAAAGAAAAAATTCTTAGATCTGACAAACCACTGGAAGAGAAGCTTAAGAAACAAGTTGAAACTGATGTTGAGAAAGCGTCTTCTGTATTTCGCACAGCGTACCTACTTGCCAAGATGAATATGTCATACTCCGATTGCAATGATCTGATTCAACTTCAGCAACAAAATGTCTTGCCATGGGAATCACTTCACATTCCAGCACTCCAGATACACTGCGACTAGCATAATTGACCACACTGCAAAATATACAGAAACAAAACTGTCCAACACATAGTTACAAATCGGGCAAAATTCAGTGTATTAACAGATGAAACAACCACAATTAGTAAACATAGGGGCAATACCCCTGGTGCTCACCTGGTAGAATAAGCAGTATACTACACTGATTAAAGGTATTTTAAACCAATTTCAATGGTTGCTAGAAGACAGGGCAGCATGTAGAATCATACTAACATAATCATAAGACTTTAAACAAACACACAAAAAAATACCTATTTTGGGGGCAACCCCCCCCCCTCCCCCTCCCCTAACCCCATATACCACCTCATTTTTTTCATGCTGTGAACAAACTTTAGTCATAACATAACAAATATCATTTGTGCCAAGTTTGGTCACAATCCCTTCAGCGGTTTTGGAGAAGAAGTTGCAAGTGTTTACGGACAGATGGACTGACGGACGGACGACACACCATCACATAAGCTCCCCTGAACTTCGTTCCAGGTGAGGTAAAAATCAGCTATGGTAGTCTACCTGAGTTCTATCATATATGATGTTCCAATAGTGCTTTTCCTAGACTTAGTTGAGCTGGAGTGCTAATCAGCGAAATCATAACAAACAGTTTGCTGAGCTCCCTACACAAGTGGGGCCTGGGGAAAGACTTCATTCATACAAGATAACCTCCTTGCCTTCGCTTGTGATGGGGCAAGTGTAACGTTAGGCAGGAAATGTGGAGTTGCAGCCCAGCTTCAGCAGATGTACCCGACCATTATTGTTTGGCACTGCCTCAACGACAGACTTGAGCTGGCAGGCAGAGATGCCGTAAAATAAGTGAATGGTATCAACCATTTTACATTTTTTCTGGATACTCTACTCACTTTACAGCCAGTCACCAAAAAATCATCGTGAATTAGTAGAAAAAGCACGAGTTGGAAGTCCATCTCCCAAAGATTGAAAGGGTGCTTGATGCCCGTTGGGCTGCTAGTAGCTTTTCTACTGCCTCATAGGATGCAACTAGGGATGCTAAGGAAAGGTCAAAATACAAGGGGCTAATCATTCGGTTGGGATTGAAAGAGTTCCGATGTGACCTTGGTCTAATGTATGACGTGTTGGAAGAGATCTGTCTCTGCAACTTCAAGACCGCAAAATAACCTTGCCAAAGGCTGACAAGCTGATGAAGTGTGCCATCCGACAGCTCTCTTCCATGATAGAACAGGCAGGAGACAAGTTGGAAGAAGCCATGAATGTTACAGAGAAACTGGATTTCAATTTCATTCCATTGCAATGAAACCCAAAAATGCAACACATCAAGGCTGGGATGTTTCTTGCAAGCCTTATTGCAAATATGGAGCTGAGACTGTTTACAACAGCATCCACCACCATCACAAACCAAGGAGCAGCAGTTGAAAACACAGCCCAGTATTCTGACTTGCTTCAAAAGATTGAAGCTCTCGACCCAGCTAACTGGCATGAAGGAATGGATGAGTGGAGTGCTATGGTGAAACCCAAATCAAACGGCTTGCTCAACATTTTCACCTCGATTCTAGAAGTGCAACTGAAGGATTCATGGACTGTAAAGAGAAGAACAGAGTTGCACAAGATGGCCTATTGTTGCTTAGTCACATCTTGAACATTATTCCTGTAAATTCTGCTGAATGTGAACGGGGATTCAGCCTGATGAACATCATCATAAATCTCTTGCAGAACAGTCTAATGCTAGAGAATGTATCATCTTTCTTTTGTTTTTCATCATCTTTCTATTCATCCTTTATTTTGCTCACGATCATCTGCCATCTGTTTGGAAATCGGCAAACATTACCGCTTTACACAAAAAGGTGCAGAAGCAGATCCTTTCAATGACAGACCAATCAGCCTGCTCCCAAAAATCAGCAAGGTCATGGAATCCATCATTGCTTCGGATATCAAAACCTTCCTCTTCTCCAAAGGCTTGATCTTCGATCATCAATTTGGATTCAGACCAGGCTACTCTCCTCTGGACATGCTGCTTCTGCTGTCTCAACAATGGATGGATGGCCTCAATGCCAAACAGGAAATCAGAGCTGTCTCCCTTAACATATCTTGTGCCTTTGATTATGGTCTGGCACCCCTCCCTGCTCTCCAAACTCCCCTCTTATGGTGTCCATGGAAATCTCCACTCACGGCTCACGGATTTCCTCTCCTGTCGTAGTCAATGTGTGGCCCTCAATGGAATTTTCTCATCTCTTCTTGTCCAGGCTGGAGTTCCCCAAGGCAGTGTTCTGGGCCCTGTGCTTTTTTAACCTTCATAAATGATCTCTCCTACTCTCTGCAAAATTCTCTTTATCTGGTTGCGAATGACTCATCTCTCTGTCGGTGCATCTCTCATCCCTCAGATCGGCAGGCAGCAGCCTCATCACTCTTTGCAATCCTGCATAAAACTAGAAGCTGGTCCAATAATTGGAGCATGTCTTTCAATCCTGACAAATCTCACTCTCACTATGTCTCTCCAAAAAGACTGTCTGGAAAACCCTCCCATCTACTTTCTGAACAATCCTCTCAAAGAAGGTTCTGTCACTCAGGCTTTTGGGGTCTCACTATCCACCCTGATCTTTCCGAGGAACGCCACATTCCCTAGCTGGCCTACAAAGCCAGTCGCCAACTGGGCATTTTCTGTCGTGTGAAGTCCTTGGCACAACTGAGCTTCTCACCACATACAAAGCTTTCATCTGCAGCTTGATGGAGTACTGCTCTCCCCTCTGGGCTGGTGCTCCTGCCTCACACCTAGCTCAGCTTCACGCTGTAGAAACCAAAGCTTTCAGTCATTGGTATCTCCCACAATGAAGCTGATTCTGAGGGCTTTTCAATCTCTCACCGTCGGCAGGTTGGCGTTCTTTTTATCTTCTACTGACTCCTCTCTGGCCTAGCTCCCCATGCTCTGTCTGTGCTCTGTCCCCCAAATGTTTCTCCAGAACACACAAGGTCTGTCAGAAACCCTCTTCTGGTGAAACTTCCAAAATCAAGACTCTCTGCTCACCTTCACTCCTTCATTCCTCTTTTCTCCCGCCTCTGGAACAAACTCCCC
This sequence comes from Myxine glutinosa, assembly GCF_964187855.1. Lineage (NCBI taxonomy): Eukaryota > Metazoa > Chordata > Myxini > Myxiniformes > Myxinidae > Myxine > Myxine glutinosa. The sequence continues at coordinate 9,932,141 of NC_136262.1, read as the reverse complement.
CACTCCCTTCAATCCCACTCTTCCCTCCAGGTCTTCAAAACAGCTGTTCACCACCATCTCATGTCTACCCCCATCAAAAACCATGATCTTTTCTACCCCCGTTAATCCACCACAAATCCACCTCCTTCAAATTCCCTGTTTTCTTTCCTGGAATGTCCCTGTCGTGTACATCTTGTTTATCCTGTGTACCGTGTCCCAGCCCTCTCCCTTCCACAGATCTCCCGATGTCCCTATTCCCTACTGTTGTGCTTCCCTCTCTCCCCCTCTTGTCTCCCGCTCCCTTTATTATATGTTTCTACATGTTAGCTCTTATATGAGCCTTGACTTGGTATACAAACTAGAGCAATGTGACTGTGCTGCCAATATGTCTCTGCGTAGTCCCTGCCCATGACAATGTGGTAGATGCCCTCATTTACTGTCCTAAAAATAAACAAATTTAATTTAAATCTCTTAAGCTGTTTTGAAGCATCACATTTTTACCCGTAGGGCAGGTTTCGCATCGATCGGTGAAACGTTTTCGGAGAAGGGATTTTTTTTAAAATATCGGCTTTCAAGCTAATAGGGCTACCAAACCACGTGACCTATGACATCAAAAATGTACACACTGCATATGTATGGGTAGGGGATCACGTTTGTGAAGCTTCACGTTGAATCGATAAGGTTCGTTTTCTAGCCAGGATGGCTGCCAAACCACGTGACCTACGACGTCGCCATTTTCAAACTATATGCAACAATGGTGTTGGATGACATTTGTAAACTTTCACATCGATAGGGTAAGTGGTTTCAGAGATATAATTATTTAATATTTTACTTCAATCCAATATGGCTGCCAAACCATATGACCTATGATGTCATAAATTTAATATTTCAATAAAAATGGATCTTAGATCATGTGCATGCAATTTCAGATTTTTAGGATAAGGCATTCGTTTAAAACATTTATGGCTGGTATACCACTTCACCGATGATGTCATCATTATCATGCTTTTGTTCCCCATTGGGAGTACTTGACAATGTGCCAAGTTTCAAGTTTTTCCATTCAGCTGTTTTCGAGAAATATATATTTTAATTATTTGCGTTTAATCTAAGATGGCTGCCATACCACGTGACCTATGATGTTGCAATTGTCATAAACCATTCTGCATGGGTGTCGATCGTACCCTTAAAGTTTCGTCTCAATCGGACATGTGGTTGCTGAGAAAAATGAGGTTTCGCCCGTATGGACAGACCGACGGATGGACAACCCGAAAACATAATGCCTCCGGCCGCCTTCGGGAGCGGAGGCATAAAAAGGGTTGTAGGAATGTTTGTTTTTTCTCGCATATTTCCACGATTCCGATTTGCATTCAGTGACATAAAAATTGTGGTTAAATCATTTTGGAAATCGCCACTTTCATACAAATGCTGAAAATTATGTTTAAAAGACTATTTTCATCATAGATTTTGTGTTAACAACTGCAGATTAAAAGTGCCCAGAGAGCAGAACCGAGTCAATGTAAATGCACACATCGCATGTGCACAAGGCTTCATTAGCATTCATATGTCTGTCAAAGTCCCACATTGCAGGATGTGTACATTAATTGTGATAAGACTGACCTGTTACAAAATGTCTTGCGGAACAATCCCACAATGCAATATGAAAGTTTTGTCCCGTCAGCCCGGCGATTAACACCGCTGGGTGACGAATAGCCATAACGGTCTTGACTCCAAGGCGCGTAGCCGAAAATGGCGGTTGTTCCGTCGTGCGCGGGTGAAGGAAACAAGGTGCTTACCTGCACCAAACACACGCGTTGATTTCCCAAAAACCACAACAAAGAAACACGACACACAAAATGCAACACACGAATGGTTTCATAAAAGTCAAGCACTGCAAAATGTAGGTTGAGGTCAAATTAATACTACTTTGAGACGTCTCTATTCGGACACAAATACTGACAAGGGGAAAAAAAACCAACCACCTTTTAGAGGCCATTTTCCCCCGCAAAGCGGGGGTTGGCCTTTTTCGGGCACCGTGGTTGTTGTTGTTTTTGTTGGTCCCCTTTTTGAAGCAATGTTTTACGGCCGGATGCCCTTCCAGCCGCCAACCCTGTTTGTCGCCTTTTACGACAAACAGGGAATTACCAGTGAACTGGTACTCAATTAGCTGACCTCGGAAGGATGACAGGCTGAGTCAACCCCCCTGGCGTTAATTCAGCGATCGACCAGGATTCGAACCCAGAATCATAGGATCCTAAGCTGGCACCCTAGCCGCTAAGCCAACACCAGGCTTTGGAAAGATGACAAGATGATGACAGATGACAAGGGGAAAGAGAAAATATAAAATAAATGTTCTTTCTAGTCGGCCGGCCATCAGCTCTGGTCTCGACGAGCACTTTGGTAGGGTAGGTCGACGAGAGGACCACATGTTGAGAGGACTTATATGATCCTACCTCTACTATGGTAACTCGTCCTCTACCCCCACAAATGTAACAGTATGCTTGCTGATTTCTGTTGAAATTTGTACCGTATCTTATCACTTGATACTGGTGTGTGTGTGTGTGTGTGTGTGTGTGTGTGTGTGTGTGTGTGTGTGTGTGTGTGTGTGTGTGTGTGTGTGTGTGTGTGTGTGTGTGTGTGTGTGTGTGTGTGTGTGTTTTTTCTGCCTTAAAAAAAAAAAATAATAATAATATTTCAGTGAGATGTGTTTTTTTGTGGGTATTGGTATTTTTAATTGGTAAAATGCTTGTTGATAATATCAACAGTGCATGAACGGCCAAAAGTACCCTCCTCACAATTTGATTATCCATTGCACACTCTTGGTTAGAACTATGAATGGAAGAAAAGATGGTTAACTTGTTTCTTCTTCCCCATCCCAGACCATCATGGGTGGAAATCTAACATGTCACGGCCGCAAGTCATCTGGAATCAATGGCACAAGCACGGCTCGGTGTTCTGGGCGTTGCAAGGTCAACAGCAACGGTGCAGCTGTCTGTATAACTCGGCATAAACGGAAGGTCAGTGCCGTATGCAACTTCCGGGACATCTCTGGTCAGCCTACTGTTGGTGAAGAAACCGGCTCTGTGGAGGATCCCCTTCCAACGTTGCCCCTTGCTGAGCGTCTCAATGTTAATCTGGCTACAGAGGAGCAGCTGATGACACTTCCGGGAGTTTCGCGGGCAATGGCCCAAGCAATGGTACGTCATCGAAGGATCATCGGAGGCTTTCGGCGTGTCGAGGATGTTGCTCTTGTACCTGGTGTCGGTGCCACCAATCTGGAGCTCATGCGTTCAGAAATTTGGACGGGACGTCTCATCAGTCCTACGCGACATGCTGGTGCCACCGCGGTGAGATCTTGCATATTCACCCTGCCACTGTCGGTCGGTGGCTGTGCCGTCTCACCCATGGTAGTGTCTGTTTGCTTGAGATTCAGAACAGTTGATTTGGAAATGACAAAACGAAGGCAAGTTCCTGTGTGCCATAAAAGATGTAAATGGTGCCGTCATGGTTGGTATGTTGGATTGTTACTTTGAAATGCTTCCACAATATGAACACGTGACGTTATAAAATGTCAATAGGTTTCACTTGTCTGTTACCAAAAGGCAAAACTCGTCTATTCGAAGTTTAAAATGCAAGTTTTATTTTTGTTTCTGATAAATTCCTTTAGCGTTGATCAGCAAATCGGTAGCTTAACGTCTAAGTTTCATTCTAAATGACAATCTTGGTTGTTCAGTTTAAGGGTTTACCTTGAGCTGACAAAATGGCCTAGAGCAAGGGTCGTCAAAACGCAGACCTCGGCTGACCCATGCATCATCAGTCTGGACTGCAGAGCTTATACTAATCTCCCATCAATACCTTGATCACGTGGTGCTAATTTAACTGCTAAATTATTCCTGAGTTGATTCCCTCTCGTGTTCTTCCACTCTGTCTGTCCGTCATTGTGTTCATGGCCTCTGGCGTTTATCCATTAAGACCAACTTGATAAATGATAACCTCAGGAAGGGATTAATGCAGGAGCTGATTAATGTGGGATGAATGTAGATGGCTATAGTGTATACAACAACAACAACAACAACAACATGCATATTAAGGCCATTTTCCCTGCGAGAGCGGGGGTTAGCCTTGCGGTCCCCAAGACAATCTTCTCCATTTTGCCCTATTTTCTGCATCTCTCCTTGTTTAACCCCCTTGCCCACATTTCTTCTTCCACCATCTTTAGCCAAGTCTTTCTCGGTCTTCCCCGTCCTCTACTTCCTTCTACATTCATTTCCATCACTCTTCTCAACCAGTCACTTTCATCCTTCCTCAATACATGACCAAACCATCTCAACCTGTTCTCTTCACAGCATCCATCACAGGCTCTATTCCCATCATCTTTCGCAATTCATCATTTGTCTTCCTCTCTCTCAACGATACACCACACATCCACCGAACCATTCGCATTTCCACCCTTTCCAGCCTTCGTTGCTGCTCTACGTATCATAACACTTCTCACACATGCAGCATACACCTTTCCGTTCAGCTTCAACGACACGCTACTCAGTTCCCGAAACCTCTTCCATGCACATCTTACTCTCGCAACCGTTGCCGAGTCTGATCATATAGTGTATGTATACATATGAATATATATGTGTATGTTTATGTATATGTCGCATGCTTTTACCTCAACCAGGCATTGATTAATTATTATTTTTATTATTGTTGACTTCCAGAGTAGAGGGTGTCCGCTTGTCTGTCTTTGTCTGTTTGTCTGCACATCATTTAACAATGTCGACTGCAATTTTTACACATTATCTTTTTTCAACTGAGTACATCTATAAAGTATGTGCAATTAGAATGCGCGACGTCTATAAAAGCACACAACACAGGTCCAGCTGAACGTATGCAATATTTGCTCGTTCTAATTACCCTCGCCAGAGGAGGGGGTATTGCAAAACTTTTTTTTTGCAAGTACAGTATGTTGATCACTCCGGTTTGTGTGTTTGTTTGTGTGTTTGTCTGTCAACACACTTATACTTGCCTACAGGTCACAATTTTAAACCGATCCTCTCAAAACTTCACTGAACGGTAGAGTTCGTGGTCCGACAAAATCCTATATAGTTTTGAGGTCAAAAGGTTGCCCCTTTCTGAGGTCAACATAGGCCACAAAGGTCAACCACTTTTTTCGGATTTCGAAAATCCTCAATTTTCATCCGATTGACTTGAAATTTACATATTGGCTAACTGAATTCAACCACCAACTATTTTTGAGATCAGAGTAGGCCAATGGTCAACAACAATTTCAAATTTCGAAAATCCTCAATTTTCATCTGATTCACTTCAAATTTGAGTGGGATTTACATATCAGCATACTGATGTTGGGAACATCAGTATGCATCAGTATGCTGACAAACCCTGGTGTTGGGAACCCTGGTGTTGGGCTAGCGGCGAGAGTACCGGCTTAGGATCCTAGGATCCTGGGTTCGAATCCCGGTCGATCGCTGAATTAACGCCAGGGGGGTTGACTCAGCCTGTCATCCTTCCGAGGTCGGCTAATTGAGTACCAGTTCACTGGTAATTCCCTGTTTGTCGTAAAAGGCGACAAACAGGGTTGGCGTCAGGAAGGGCATCCGGCCGTAAAACATTGCTTCAAAAAGGGGACCAAAAAACAACAACAACCACGGTGCCCGAAAAAGGCCAACCCCTGCTTTGCGGGGAAAAATGGCCTCTAAAGGTGGTTATTATATATATATACTGAATTCAACCACCAACTATTTTTGAGATCACAATAGACCAAAGGTTAACCACTTTTTTTCCATATTTCTAAAATCCTCAATTTTCATACAATTTACTTGACATTTGAAAAGGATTTTCATATCAGATTAGTGAAACCAACCACCAACTATTTTTGAGGTCAACATAATCCAAAAGGTCAACATAGGCCAAATTTCTAAAATCCTCAATTTTCATCCGATTGACTTGAAATTTTAAAAGGATTTTCATATCAGATTAGTGAAACCAACCACCAACTATTTTTGAGGTCAACATAGGGCAAAAGGTCAACACAGGCTGAATTTCTAAAATTGTCAATTTTCATCCGATTAAGTTAAACTCTGAAACCAGTCACGTGGTTCGGCCGCCATATTTGTTCTAACACAAAAGCCTTAAAAAACACTGAAAACACGTCCTGGTGAGGGTCTGCAATCTCTGATTGCTCTTTCTTGTTATTATTGTTTTGTTTTTGTCATTGACAAAACTTTATAATCATTTGCCTCTATTTTTGAACTTTTTCAATTGACCTTTTTTGCTGATAGTCCATTAAGCAATACAATACTTTTTGAGATACTGTTGTTTAGAAATTTTTATCTGCGTTTATAACAAAGTGAGCAGGATTCCTTTGTCCTTGGCTTTCTTTCCTGAAAAAAGATTTTGCAATAAAATCCAAATCTCTTAATCTTAAACTTCCAGGTAATAGTTGAATGGCTGGTATTCCATGGAAAAGTGTGTGACAAAAATGGTGAGCTTCCTTTTCAACAGGTAAAACACTTTGAGTACATCTCTGACCTTATAATTATTATCCCCACGCTTTAAAAATAAAACGCGGTGGGGGGAGGGGATCGATATTGTAATCGGGTCTGTCTGTCCGTTACAGTACCTCCTAAACCGTTGTGCAAAAATTCACCATACTTGGTATAGTTATGATAAGCACATGTCTTGAAGGTGGAACAGCTCTATCATTTTTGGCACCTCCCACTCGGGCCTTGGGGCAGCGTCAAAAAGTCGAATATCGAAAAATTTAAGTACGAGCACATCTTAAACATTTTTAAATGAAGCGTTGTTTGTGCGTCAACATTGGAGGGTATGCTTGAGATGTGTAACGATTGTCATTTGACCTTCAATTGAAAATCTTTATTACCACAATCACTTGTGAACCACAGAAGGGATTTCAACTATAACTTGGCACCAGTATGGTCTGTGACGACACAAAGATGAACTGTTTCAATTTGGGGTTCAACAGGTTAAAAGTCATGTTTTTGAAAATCATTTTGCAGTTCATGACTTGTGTTATTAGAATAGAAGAATGTGATGTTTTCTCTCTTCTACTTATCTCTTTCTCTCTGTCCTTCTGTCCCTCTACCTCTCTACCTCTCGACATCCACCTCCACGTCCACTTCCACCTCCACCCGCTACCTCAACCTCTACCTCTACCTCTACCTCTACCTCTCTCTCTACTTCTACCTCTCCCTCTCTCTCCCTCTACCCCTCCCTCTCTCCCTCTACCCCTCCCTCTCCCTCTACCCCTCCCTCTCCCCCTCTACCCCTCCCTCTCCCCCTCTACCCCTCCCTCTCCCCCTCTACCCCTCCCTCTCCCCCTCTACCCCTCCCTCTCCCCCTCTACCCCTCCCTCTCCCCCTCTATCCCTCTACCCCTACCTCTACCCCTACCACTACCCCTACCTCTACCCCTACCTCTACCTCTACCTCTACCTCTCTCTCTCCTGCTACCCCTCTCTCTCTCTCCTGCTACCCCCCTCTCTCTCTCTCCTGCTACCCCCCTCTCTCTCTCTCCTGCTACCCCTCTCTCTCTCTCCCGCTACCCCTCACTCTCTCCCTCTACCTCTCTCCCTCTCCCTCTACCTCTCCCTCTTTCCCTCTATCTCTCCCTCTCCCTCTACCTCTCTCTCTCCCACTACCTCTCTCTCTCTCCCACTACCCCTCTCTCTCTCCCACTACCTCTCTCTCTCTCTCCCACTACCCCTCTCTCTCTCCCACTACCCCCCTCTCTCTCTCTCTCTCTCTCTCTCTCTCTCTCCCACTACCCCTCTCTCTCTCTCTCTCTCTCTCTCTCTCCCACTACCCCTCTCTCTCTCTCTCTCTCTCTCTCTCCCACTACCCCTCTCTCTCTCTCTCTCCCACTACTCCTCTCTCTCTCTCTCTCTCTCCCACTACCCCTCTCTCTCTCTCTCTCTCTCTCTCTCTCTCTTCCACTACCCCTCTCTCTCTCTCTCTCTCTCCCACTACCCCTCTCTCTCTCTCTCTCTCCCACTACCCCTCTCTCTCTCCCACTACCTCTCTCTCTCTCTCTCTCTCTCTCTCTCTCCCACTACCCCTCTCTCTCTCCCACTACCCCTCCCTCTCTCTCTCTCTCTCTCTCTCTCTCTCTCTCTCTCCTCTCTATCTCTATCTCTCCTTGACCTTTAATTGGGATCTAACGTGAGTGGAGGTCATCGACGCATTCGAGTCAAATTCTATTTTCAAGTGTTGATCTATACATTATTTAAATCTCACCAATGAACTATAAAACGATGCATTAAAGCTGCAAACTAATGGGCACATAATGTAGATTAATAAATCAAGACACCAATGACAGATGAATAGGCGTCATTAGGAATAAACAATGGCATGGATGAATGCAACATTGGGCAAAAGGTTTTGGAAAGTGCACGTGTAGAGTGAATGGCAGAAACACATGACTATGTGGAGCTCCGAATGTTGTTCCAGAGGTGAGAAAACGTAGTACGGTAATGAAGGAGTGGAGCATCGTCAAACCCTGATGAAGGAGACAAAGGTAGTTTGAAGAATGCAGTGTTCTACCAGGTGGCTGAGGCATGCTGGAGAATAGAGTGGGTGTGTTGAATCTCAGAGATGTGAAACAATGTTGACAGGCTGTTGGCTTGCCAATGTCATATGAATAACTGGTTCTGACCTTTCGTCTTTAATTATAATGTCAAGAAGGTAATGTTAACACCACATGTCAAAAAGGGCAAATGTGGACTCTATGGTCCCAAAAATCTGGGGGTAGGAGGGCGAGGAGGCAAACAAGCAATCTAATTACATACACTCTGGTCCTGAAACAAATGCAATTTCTTGAAAATATCACACTGCATTGATTTATGATAAACGACACGCACCCCTATGCAGCTAAAGACTAATTTTATGTTTTTAACTCAACTGGACTATGTCCAGCTGAGTTTTTGTCGACACCCAGTGTCTGTCGTCTGTCTGTCGTCTGTAAACAATTCGACGTCTACGCTTTAAAAGTCACAAATATTGATGAAATTTGATGAAACTTGTTATGCAGCATCTTTAAGACATAAACTAGTTTGGGATTGCATTTGGGCGTTGCACGCCCAAAAATGGGCGTGGCAGGGCGTCTATATTGAAAAATCAATTTTTGTCAATCTGGTACTTCCTAATGTAGCTAGAAGGCTGAAACTTGGTGTGTAGACAGTATGTAACAAACCTCAACACATAGTTTGTGGTTCTATTATGCATATTCTAACCATATTGATATAGACCAGTTGAGTTCAGGTTCCCTGGAACCTCTAGTTTCCTGTGCAGCACCAGGTCGCTGGTTTGCATAATTTCTGGGAGTGTGGAAATGCTGGTGAAATCGAGTTCTTTGTCGATTTAGAGCAGACAGAATTTGCACCCGAGGTACTGGCCCAGCACAGCGTCTGACAGGATATTGCCGAGGTGACAAGCTTACCTGGGACCTGTGTAGTCTGAGTTCGATTCTCAGCCTCACAATAAACTGTCGGATTGGTCCCTCGCAGGCAGGGCATTTAATCACAGCGTGCGCCATCCTTGGAATGGATGTTAAACTCGAGTCCCATCTGTCAGCATTAGTTGGTGGACGTTAAAGACCCCACAGAGTCCTTCATGAAGAATACGCGAGTTATCGCCGGCACAATGAACAAATTTGTGTCGACTTCAGTCAGGTGATTTCAGTTTGTGACGGACAGTGGCCAAAAGCATTCCTCTGTTGACCCCACAGGAAGGTGGGAGTAATTGTGGCTGTTCAAGTAGTATAAGCAGAGGTTATCAATGAAACAATTTGGATTTCTGCTCTATCTAATATATTTTTGTCTCCATTCTGCAGTTTCTTATTGCAGTCCTTGGATAAAATGGTGCACATGTCATGCATGTCTGAGGTTCTGTGGACACGTTTAATAAGATAAGGACAGAAGGATTCAAAGTAGATTATGAAGAAAATAAAATGTTTTTAATTTTCCAAATAATCTAGGTTGGCCTGTTTTGCATACCCATCTGAACTTGTAGCTAATGATGCTGGGATCTCATGTTCAAATCCCAAGACCATGTTCATCTTTCCATTACCTCCAAGTGTCCTTGTGATTCATGTGTAAGTACACCAGTGTGTCCAAGTGTCCTTGTCCTACTTGGGTTTGTATTCAAGCTCCACCCTGAACCTGATTGCTGTGTTAATGCATATCTAATATATAAAACTCATTCTAACCACTCACTCACTTGCTCACTCACTGATATTTATGTTCGATACCTTCCGGGTCTCTCTCTCCGTCGCAAAGGACTTTTGGACTAAATTTGCAGACATGTGCTGATGAAGAGCATTGTTTTGTTTGTGTCCTGTACAGCCTACCCGAGGTACTTGTGCAGAATGTCTTGCCCATCCACGCATCAACATCAACACTGCATCTCAAACGGAGTTGCAGAGCATGGATGGCATTGATGAACGCGTGTCCACCAATATAGTGCGACATCGAGTCAGATATGGTGGCTTCAAGAGTGTTGATGACCTTGGTTGTGTCTGCGGAATGAACGCAGCACTCCTTGAACAAATTCGGCCGCAGGTGTTTGCTGGACTCCTGAGGCCTGCTTCGTTTTGTGGAGGTCGTGGTTGTGGAGTTGGTCTGTTGCACCATGCCACGTGCAGCCCAACGTCGCGAAGTCTTCAATGTGTTGGTCATGCCGCCGTAGCTGTGACGAGAGCATGTAGCTCCATCCCTCGTCTCCAGGCCAAGGAAGACGGCAGTGTTGGGAGCAACAGCACAAGCGAAGTGTTTCCTTACACCAGAATGCATGAACCAGATTGTGGTCTTGTAACCTGGCAATGCCATACGCACACTACCCGATCCGTATCTTCATCTGGAACGAGACCTACTTTTCCTGTGCCTGAAAAGCTCTTGTCATGGTCATCACCAGCTGTGAATTGGGCCAATGCATCTCAGCCAACCCTTGCCATGATGGCCAGGCCTGGAGGCCTGTTTTCAGTGCGTCCGGCCACACGACCATTTAACGGACTTTACAATGGGCGGACAGTCGTGCGTGTGGCCAGCTGGAATGTGCAGCGATGCTCTCAATCGAAAGTCTCGAACCCTGGGGTGCGAGAAATTCTGTGCATGAGTATATTGGAAAATGGGTACGTACAACATGGGCCACATCATGTTTTATGAAGGTATAATTTACATCAAAAGTTGTACATGTTTTCGTTCATGTTCAATCAAGCAATTGCATTTTGATGGCTGTTTTCCATTTTGCTATTCTACACTATTCACAATAAGTTAGGGATATTGTGGGAGTGAGTTTTTTATATTTTTTATAGGGGTTAGGGTTACGGTATTGAAATCAAGAATGCTGTGTTTTTTCACACTCATTAATAACCATACAATTCGGACCAACAACTTTTTTCAATATAATTAATACACAAAATCAACCACACCGAAGAACCTGCCAATATCCCTAACTTATTGTGAGTAGTGTATAATTCGACTATGCTCCTGTTGCCTAAGGGTAATATTATTATTATGTGTGTGAAATGTTGGAATTTTTAAAGCCTTGATAGTTGCCGCCCTACACTCGTGTTGTAATATTTGCATTCTTTCCCTCCACTCTCTTTCCTCCTTTGTCTTCTGTACCTCATTTTCCTTTTTTTACTCTCTGCATTTATGTACCCTTTTTAAAATTAGTTTTTTTTTGTTTAAATATACTCATTTCACCTCATTTTGACAATTTTTCTTTTCTTTTCAATGTACATGATTGGGTGAGGAAGGATATAAATAAGGTGGGGGTGGTTGGAGAGTTGTTTGAGGACAGAGGGGAGAGTAAGAGTATCGTGATCAAGGCAGGGCAGAAGCTTGGTACCATTGTACCTCACCCCCTTGTAAAGGGAATAGAAGATGAAGAAGGTTTTATGGTTTTGATTTCAGACCCATGAGACTTCCTATGTAGGGATGGTACAGACACTCCATAGGTTTAATACAACACAAATCCTCAAAAATAATCTGCCAAGATACAAACTTGTAAACCTATAAAGTACCTACCAGTCACCTGTGGATGATTTCGCATCTAACACCATTCAATAAACCCTTGGACAGCATCGCTGATCTACAAAATAGCCATTTTGTAATTCTTATCGTTATTTTCTTCTTCTCAGACAGCCTAACTCAAAATTGGTTTAACAGTTCTCAGTTTATAAATATGTGAACTGCTTCTACTTTTGCTGCCTCTGTGTTGCAGCTACTTGTGCTTTTTAGGGGCGCAAACCATCCCCCACCACCATCCCTCACAAACTATGGACCATCCCCCATGAACAATGGTCACACCTCCCACCCCACCTCAATCTACCCACAATTCCCTGCACGGTTCTGTCTACACATTGTGTCCAGCGTCTAACTCTTCTTATCCTGTGGCCTTGACCTGCTGTGATTCCTCTTACTCGTGAGCATTTTTTCCCATTGGTTCGAATCAATCATGGGTCCTAAACAGAAGAGTAGTGCATGAGATGCGTCTGCTCACAAGTGGTAGACAAAATGATGAGCTTTAGACAGAAATTGGAGCTGCTTGATCGATTAGAAAGGGGTGAGAATGCAGCCTCTGTACACAGACATTGTGGTGTGAACGAGGCCAATGTCCGATACATAAAGAAAACTGAGAAGGCGATTTGTGAAAGTGTTGCGGATAGCACAGCACCCAATGCAAAAGTCGTTACACAGGTCAGGGATGTCCATATTGAGAAAATGGAGAAGGCATTGAATGTGTGGCTTGAAGGCAATGCACAGAAAACCGTTCCTTTATCATTCATAAAAAGGCAAAGCGCACGTATTGTCATCTAGTTAGAGCGGATGGTGCTGCTAACATGACTGACACAGGTACGAGTGGCCCCAGTCCCTTTAAAGCGAGCAGGGGATGGTTTGACCAGTTCAATAAGCGGTACAACCTCAACAATGTGAAGGTCACAGGCGAGAGTGCCTCAGCAGACCATGAGGCAGCTGCAACTTTCCCCTCTTAACTTGCACAGCTGATTGCGGAGAACGGGTATGTACCAGAGCAGGTCTTCAATGCTGATGAGACCGGCCTTTTCTGGAAGAAAATGCCCACAAGAACTTTCATCTCCAAGCGAGAGAGAACAGCATCGGGGTTAAAAGCTGCAAAGGACCAGGTATCTCTTCTCCTATGTGCCAACGCCAAATAGTAAGGTGGCTTCATGTCTGTCATATTTTGGAAATGCCTTTACCGGGTGGAGAAAAGGTTTAAATTTTCCATGAATGTTTCTGTCGTCATAAAGATTAATTTCAGAAGGGTAGCCACCCAGAAATAGTACAATGAGACCTCAGTAGTTGATACTGAAATTCAACATAGGATATTACCCACAGATATGACGTATGCCCTCAGTCAGGTTCACTATGTCAATAAATTATATTTCGTTCAAAATCATGGTAGATTAGCAAACCTATACATTTTTGGAAAGGTTATAGCATAAGGAAACTAAAAATCAATGTTTACATTTGGAGAGATACCTGTATGGCGGCCATTTTGGATTTTCCAAATGGCCACTGTAAAATACATATTTTGTTATATTTCTGCCTCTAATTACCCTAAAAACTTTTTAAAATATACTAAACCTATATTTTCAGGGACAATGAATCCAATGAAAGTATCAAATTAGTGCTATGGGGAATGGTAAGACACGAATCAAAGGTTTTGAATTGCAAAATACTGTCTTTATATTCGCGATAAGTTGCATAATCAAATACATGTTATCATTTTGTACAGGCAGTTAATAACATCAAAATGTGTCACAATAATTCATATCACCAAACATACACAGGCAGTCAGCAAAATCATATATACACATGCAGTCAGTATAACTTCACATCTACACAGGCAGTCAATGACAAAATATACACAGGCAGTCAATGGCATCAAACATACACGATTACAGAATATGCCATTTAGAGTTCGTCATCACCGTCCTGTGTGTCGTATCCGACAATATAGTCCGCATCGTTTTCACAGTCAGTTCCACACAAGCAAAGGTCGGTCAAATTGATTGGCAAATCAAATTGGTCGAATGGTCGATCGAATCGAATCGATCGAATTGGTCGAATGGTCGATCGAAGCGATTGGTCGAATTGGTCGAATGGAATTGGTCGATTGGTCGATTGGTCGAATTGGTCGAATCGAATTGGTCGGAATTGGCAAATGTAAACATTGATTTTCAGATTTTCCATGTAATAACGTTTCCAAAAATGTATAGGTTTGCTAATCTACCATGATTTTGAACGAAAAAACATAGTGAACCTGACTATCAGTAGGTCTTTTTATAACAATAGTTATTGGGAAAAAAATCAACACCAAACAGTCAAAAATGTATAGAATTAAACTGATATAGAAGTCACCTGTACATTTATTCACTTTAAATAAAAAAAGACGGTGTATAATTATATAAATAATGCTTCATATGTGATGGCTGTAAATAGGGGGACAATGGTGGGTTAATATCTTGCGTCGTCTTCATGTTTTGGGCAGTTTTGTTCATACTTGCTCTTCAATATTTCAATTATCTTGGGAAAATTTTGGACCTTTAGTCAAAACTGTAATTTAAAATATATCTGAAGTGTAAACAAATATCAACAATAATTCATGTATAATTAAGAGCAATATCATTTTCTGGAAATTTTTGATTTCCCATTTTTGATGGCTACCCTTCTGAAATTAATCATAGTACCTTAAATAAATGTTGTGGAAAATGTGCTTTTATCCCTCTTGTAACGGTATTTCCTATAAGCCACCTTTCTACAGACTTGGCATTTAATATGGAATTTTTTTTTTTTCTTGACTTGGGTTTACTTTCTTAACTCAGTATATCAATCTGGTGAGTTTCTTTTACACTTTGGTGATTTATTTGTTAAAAGAACCATGTCACTGATTGTCTGTCGCAGCAAGAATTCAACAACAGGATTATATCACAGGTGGCGTGGCAAAATGTACGGACAGGTGCATTTGACGATTGGCTTCACAGTCGGGTATACAAGGGTTGTTGCGTTCTGTATTAGTGGAAAACAACTGCTGCACATCTCCAAAGGTTATTGCCGCTTCCTCTGGAGATAGTCCGTCAACTCGACAATGCTGTTTGTCATGGAGTGGTGGCTTTACGAAATTCTGGCATGAAACGGCGTGCTATTGCTCGGCAGTATGGCATCACTCAAGGTCAGGTGTCAAAGATCCTGAAACGAAATGCTCAGAGTGGTGTCCCTACTCCAATACCGAGGCCAGGACGTCCCGGCAGAACCACAAGGAGGGATGACCGCCAGCTGCACCGGTTAGTCCGCAATGTCCGTACCAAGTCAGCTAATCGGCTTAGGGCTGAGTGGCAGCAACTGACAAATTAGCCTGTATCCAGAAGGCTAGTCAACCAACGACTGGTTCAAGCAGGCTATCATGCCAGGCATGCCCTGAGAAAGCCACGCCTGACCAGACAACACCGCCAGCGCCGATTGCAGTGGGCCAGAGAGCACCGTCAATGGCAGCCAGGACACTGGAATCACGTGATCTTCAGTGACGAGTCTAGATTTCTGGTCTATCGTCAAGATGGCCGCGTCCGAGTGCGCAGACAAGTGCATGAAGCCTACAACAAAGATTTTTTAGTGCCAAGAGTCCAAGCTGGAGGTGGTGTGGTGACCGTTTGGGCTGCTTTTCATGCGGGGGGAAAAACTGACCTGGCTGTTCTGAATGGAAACCTGAACCAGTTCAAGTACAGGGCCATTCTGGAAGAAACATTGCTTCCATTTTCTCGTGCAGCCTTTCGAGGAAACTTTGTCTTCCAAGATGACAATGCACGGCCTCATCGTGCTCGCATGATCCAACACTTTCTTGCTGACCGTGGTGTAGAGCATATGGAGTGGCCCGCCATGTCCCCGGATATGAATCCGATAGAGAACTTGTGGGCAGAATTAACGCATCAAATCGACCACTTGGACCAGCAGCCGACCTCTGTGCGTGAATTGCAGCAGGCTATTGTCACTGCATGGCAAGCGATTCCTGTCTAAACCTTGGCAAATCTCGTGAACAGCATGCCTCAACGTGTACGTGCTCTCCTGAATGCTCGTGGGGGTTACACGAAGTACTGAACTGTAATTTTACTGTCCGTAATCCCAGTCGTAATTTAACTTTTGTTTTTGTTAAAAAAAATTTTGGTTAATGTGCAAAATAAAGAGAAACTTCTGGAAAACGTACAGAAGTTTAACACAGTACTGTCCATGAATTGAGTTCGATATCAGTTTACATCACTTTCAAGGATCAATTTATTTGTTTCGAAATGTCAAATATGTTTTTTGTTTCTTTTAAAGGTCACATTAACAAAATCTCGAATAATTTCAACATAATTCCAATGAACTTTTGGTTCTAAGACATCTTGAAAAGTAAGTTCACCCCCACAAAAAAAATATTCCATATTAAATGCCAAGTCTGTAAAAGGGGACTGTATGACAAAGCCGATGATGCTGTACCGTGCCCTGAACCCACGTGTTCTCAAGGGCAAAAACGCACTCTACCCATATTTTGGAGGGCCAACAAAAAGCGTGGGTAACAGCTGCCATATTCATGGATTGCTTCCATAACTGTTTTGTCCCTCAAGTGGAGAAGTACCTGGCAGAAAATAAATGGAAAGGTACCTATCCTTAAACATCCTTCTGCTGGTGGAAAACGCCACAGGCCACCCCGAGGAGCTGAAGGTGGCCCATCCCAATGTCGAGGTCATCTTCCTGTCACCCAACACCACCTCCATAATCCAACCACTAGAGTAAGGGGTAATGCCACTTTCAAAACGTATTACACCCGCTACACCTTCCGTCGCATCTTGGAAGATATGGAGACCGACCCCGAACTTGGCGTCAGGAAATGTTGGAAGGACTTCAACATAGCCCACTGCATCAGCACCATCAAATACTCTCTCGCCGAAGCCAAAGCGTCCACCATCAACGCTTTCTGCCAAAATCTATGGCCACGGGCAGTCAACGACTTCAGAGGTTTTCCCTACAACACCGAGGAGAGGCAGAAAATTTCCAAATTGGCACAGGAGACGGCAAAGGGAAGTATTTGACACCTCCACAGCCTGACGAATTGGAGGAGCTCATTGCCTCGCATGGGGGTGTGGCGAGCTGACTGAGGAGGAGTTGGAGGTAATTATCAAGGTATCCGAAGACGAGGAAGAGGTAAAGAGATCCATGCTAACAGTCAAGTTCCTGGCTGAGATACTGAAGGATATGAGGGCAGTCGCTGACGAGTTGCAAGATGCCGACCCAGTGATGGAGCAATGCCTCTGATTCAAGAGGGGACTGGATGATGGTTTCCTGTCGTACAAGGAGCTGCACATGTTAATCCTGCAGCACTCACCAAAACATCTATCTATCACCCCTTTCGTTTCTCTACGGTTTCCCAACCCCCAACATCATCAGCATCCTCACCTGCATCCCCTTCAATGCACGACTCTTCAGCACCCTCACCTGTGTCCTCTTCAGAGGAGTTTACTGAATTCTGACTCATTGTCAAAGTGTTCATCATTGTCGCATCAAAAGTAAAGAAAAATTGTAAACAGTACCTACTGGTTTTTTTTGGGGGGGGGGGGGGGGGGGGGTTTGTACGCATTTTTAATGAAACTAATTATGTGCATTTGTGTTCTTAAACTTTTTTTATTTTCCCTTATGAATCACAAACTGCCATGAACCTATTTGCCTTTTTCCCATTGAAATGCTACCTCGACATTCGCAGATTCGCGGTAGTTTTTCAAGAACGTATCCTCCGTGAATATTGTTACAAAGCAAAACATCGCCAGTGAAAATAAGTTATGTATTCACAATCACAACCATAAACGCTTTTAACCCCTTCCGCTTGGTCCACATGCTGGCCCTCATGTCCTCTTGCCCGTCACCCATACCAGTTCCCCGACTCATCTGCATATCCCCAAAGCATGGCAAGTCGTGTCAATGGGGAAAGGTAAATTTAGTTTTTCCAATTACCACTGAGGAGTTCGTTCAATTCCAGCAGCGCCTGCTGCAGCTATTCTCATTGTAACCATGCCAATTAAAACCCAGGGCTCTAATCTCAAAGAGAAACCATTGAATCACGATGGACTGTTTGTGGAAGGTTGTGCGTGCCTCTCTAGGCCTTTCCCAATATTTTTCAATCATTCCAAAAAACTCCATAACTTTCGATAGATCCTCCTGTTAGTTTGAGACCCACCTCCACAGACCAGCCCAGCATGGTGGATCTCCACCTGTTGGCTGTCACGGAGCCTCAGGGAGATGTGGGGTGGTCACCTCCCTGGGGAATCCCCCTGTCCATCGGGGTGCCGCCAAAACAAATCCGGTGAAGATGCCAGACCCTGGACGGGGTTGAGACCTCTGGGGGACCGAGGTGGTCCCTCCAGGGCACTTGTCATTGTGTGCCATGAGCATCACTATGGAGAGGCGTTGCTAGCCGTGCCTTGGTGGTGGCACCACAATCTTTTCATTCACTGCATTTTTACTATCCTTCACAACACCTGCAGGGATCGCTCCAATCCAAGCCAAAATTGGCTGCTTTATCCGCAGAAGGCAAAAGGCACGGGAAAACACTTCTAATAATTAAAATGTTTATTCACCAAAAGAATATGGGGGATGATTGAGACAGGACATCACAAACAAATGCAAAACACATAATCCATTCGACAGACACAAACGGGGGATGATTGGACATGCAGTCTTATATACAACAACAACAACAACAACAGGCATTTTAAGGCCATTTTCCCTGCAAGAGTGGGGGTTAGCCTTGCGGTCCCCATGACGATCTTCTCCATTTTGCCCTATTTTCTGAATCTCCCCTTGTTAACCCCCTTGCCCGCATTTCTTCTTTGACCATCTTTAGCCAAGTCTTTCTCGGTCTTCCCCGTCCTCTACTTCCTTCTACATTCATTTCCATCACTCTTCTCAACCAGTCACTTCATCCTTCCTCAACACATGACCAAACCATCTCAAACTGTTTCTCTTCACAGCATCCATCACAGGCTCTATTCCCATCATCTTTCACAATTCATCATTTGTCTTCCTCTCTCTCAACGATGCTCCACACATCCACCGAACCATTCGCATTTCCACCCTTTCCAGCCTTCTTTGCTGCTCTACGTTCATTACTCATGTCTCGCTCCCATAAATCGCAACACTTCTCACACATGCAGCATACACCTTTCCCTTCAGCTTCAACGACACTCCCCTCCTTGTCAGCACGCCACTCAGTTCCCGAAACTTCTTCCATGCACATTTCACTCTTGCAACCGTTGCCGAGTCTGATCCACCTTCTCCATTCAGCATGTCTCCTAGGTAAAAAAATGTTTTCACACCTTCCAGCTTCACGCCGTCTCCAAGATCCAACTCAAAATTTCCTCCATCTGCAGCTCCCTCTGTGCACAACTAACACTTGAATGTACCTGCCACACTGGTTAATGACCCTCTCAAACCACTACATTTTTGATGAATCCACTCGGCGCACATTGTACATTGAATGGAATTCACTCCGACACCCTTCCTGCATACAGCACACGGCCACTTCCCAGTTCTTTCCACCTCACCACATGCTTTACCACTTGCCATCACCTTCGTTTTTCCGATATTCACCTTCAGACCTTTTGTCTCCATACATTCCTTCCACTTGTTCATCTTCTCCTTCAGTCCATCCATACTTTCTGCAATCAACACCAGATCATCTGCATACAACAACTCCCACGGTAAACCCTCCTTTACGTTCTGAGCCAGCACCTCCAACACAGCTACAAATAGTAGTGGACATTGTACCTTGAGTACCAGTTCACTGGTAATTCCCTGCTTGTCGTAAAAAGGCGACAAAAAGTGTTGGCGTCAGGAAGGGCATCTGGCCGTAAAACATTGCTTCAAAAAGGGGACCAAAAAACAACAACAACCACGGTCCCCGAAAAAGGCCAACCCCTGCTTTGCGGGGAAAAATGGCCTCTAAAGGTGTTTTTTTTTTTTTTTTTTTTTTTGTACCGACCCCTGATGTACTCCCACCTTCACCTTAAACTCACCACTGTTCCCGTCCTTCGTCCTTACAGCTGTGTGCGCTCTTTTGTACATTGCCATCACTACTCTGATCAACCATTCCTCCAATCCTAACTTCCTCAATGCCCATGTCGCTACTTCACGTGGAACCCTATCGAATGCTTTCTCCACATCAACAAACCCAAGAAACAACTTCTTCCTCTTCTCCATGTACTTCTCCTGCAACTGCCTCACAATAAAAAGTGCGTCTGTCGTTCCTCTTCCTGGCATAAATCCAAACTGCATTTCGTCAATCTTCACTTTCTTCCTTATCCTCCTCTCCAACACCCTTTCCAATACCTTCATTCCATCTTATTTTGAGATAAATAACTTTATCGCTCGATACAAGCCACAGTCCAGAGGGTCACCTTCCCCTTGTATAGAGGGACGAGGGCACTCATTTCCCAATCCACTGGAATGCGGCCTTCTTTCACCACCAGATTACAGATCTCTGTCATTCTCTTCACACCCCAATTTCCCGCTGCCTTCAACATATCTCCCACAACTCCCGTCGGCCCTCCTGCTTTTCTACTCTTCATTGCTTTTATCGCTTCCTCAACTTCCTTCTCGGTTATCTTCTCTGCCGGTCCTAAAACTGGGGTACTCTCCATGCTGCCATCCCATTCATTCTCTGCATTCAACAGTATTTCCATATATCTCTTCCATCTTCCTTTAATTCCATCTGGGTCCACAACGATTTGTCCCACTTCATCCTTCAAGCAACTCACCCCCATCACATCGCACCTCTCTTTCGCTATCTGCTTTACAATCCTGAATACCGCTCTCTGACCCTCTTCCAAATCCAAGCGTTCTCCGAACATTTTCCTACATGCCTCCTGCACCTTTGCTACCTCTTTCTTTGCAGCCTTCCTGGCTGCCTTATAACTTTCATGCTCTGCCTTTTCTGCCCCCATACCCTTCGCCTTCTGCCACTCCTTGAACTTCTTCATCTTCTCCTCAATCTTCTTTCCAACTTCATCATCCCACCACCATGTTTCCGAGTGCCTCGGTGGTCCTTTTGTCCATCCACATACCTCACCAACGGCTCCCAACAGACTATCTTTCGTTGACATCCAACCACTTTCAAGCTCAACCACATCATCCTCTACCCTACTGAGCCTCTCTTTTAATGCCTCCCTTACTGTCACCTCTTTCAACCTCCACACCTTCATTCTCGGTTGGTACTTCACCCGCCGAGCTGTCCTCGCACCTTTCACCTTTATGTCGCAGACAACCAAGTGGTGCTGTGAAACAGCCTCCTACCCCGGGATCGCCTTTGTGTCCCGGAGGTGCCCCCTATCTCGCCTACGCACCAGCAGGTAGTCAACGGTTGTCGTCGACCCACCTGACGTGTATGTAACAAGCTTATTGTCCTCTTTCTGGAACTGAGTATTACAAATCAACAAACCAGCTCCATCAGCAAACTCCAAAATCCTTTGACCTGCTCCATTTCTCACACCATATCCGTAACACCCATGAACTCCCTCAAAACCATCCATACTCCTTCCCACATGTCCATTTAGGTTTCCTCCTACCACAACAACTTCCTCATCTTTCACGTTTTCCATCAGCTTCTCTATCGCAAACCAGAACTTGTCCTTCTCTTCATTGCTCCGACCAACCTGCGGAGCATATCCCGAGATGACGTTCACCAAGAGCTTTCCAATCATCATTTTCACCATCATCAACCTTTCACTCACTCTCGTCACACTCACCACACTGGCTACAAATTACTCAGAAAACAGGACACCAACACCATTCGTGCCCTCCGGGCACCCTTGCCACACAAACTTGTATTTCTGTCCCTGCCTACCCTTCACCATTCTCACACCACTTCCCTTCCATCCCGTCTCCTGCACACAACATATGTCCACTCTTCTTCTGGCCAATACTTCCACCACTTCTCCTGATCTTATATACAGGAGAATTAAGACCTAATCCCAAATACTGGACTCTTATGAGAACCAAAGGGGTAGGCGAAGACTAGTGACAGGCACGAGGTGGTCTTTGGGCCCACCACAATTGTGGCTTAAGCAGGCTCAGGTGAACACCTCTTCAAAGCAATTTTTGGTTATTTGATCCGATGTTGTAGCCGTTGACTTGAGATATAATCACAAATGGACCCTGCATACTGCTGACTGTCCTTATTATTCTCGAATACTCGTTTACAATGGTTGCTTGCGAGGCGAAGCAAGTGATGTTCCTCACTCAAGCCAACACAATGATACTGACTGAAAATGTGATTGCGATGGACGACAGCAGCAGCACAAGCAGGAGTGAACCTGTCTGAGAATGTGGTTTCACTGGATAGGTCAGCGAAGGGATGAAGAGGTCCGAACCAATGTGGATCCATTCAGTAACCTGCTTGGCAGCTTCAGGTGTGTTGTGACAAAGGATTAGGTTCCAGTGAATGTCGGCAAGGAAGAAACCAGTGAATGGGGGCTGAAATGTTTTGCAAGAGAATTTTACGCAAAATTATTATTTTATTTTTTTTTTTAAAATCAAAATCTCAATTACTGGAGAAACACTTGGTGAATTATCATGCAATGACCAGATTACTACTATTGTTATTTGTACTTGCTTCACCCGAACGCTTTTGTTCTTGTTTGTGTGTGTCCGTGTCTCTCGCACAGAATATCTTTTGTAGCTCTTCAGGATCTCATGGACAAGGAGGCCCTTGAGATGGTATGTAGTAATCAGTCATTTTCCTCATGCTCAGTCTGTAAATTGATTTGGTCCTTGACTGTAATTCCTGTGTTTTGTCCTCATGTGGTGTGCGTTTAATTTGCTGCTGTGTTTGGCACACTATAGATTATTAACCTGGATGGAGTTTCCATTGTGTTTGTTTAATTTTGTCATGGAATTGGGGTGTGTGTGTTCTTTCGTTCGTATTTCAGAGGTGGTTGACCTTTTGGCTTTGTGCTTTTCACAAGGTGGCTGTCTATGCTGGTATCGAGGACAAAATTGACAATCTCGTAGCAAAGCTTAAAAGGCATTTCCGGATTTGGTTAAGCACTCGATGGTTGCCAAGGTTGAGATATATTTCTATCCCCCTGTAATACTTTCCCTTCCCGTGACAACGCCCCTTGGCAGCTCTGCTCTGAACTAAACAGGCCGGCACTCACAGCTGTGGCCAGCTGGCCTGAAGGACGTGGCGAGTGGTGCTGCCTCGTTTCTTCAGAATCGCAAACCCCTTGGGTACGTTTCCAAAATCCATGTTCATTTTGGCAAAACACAGCATTTATGACAACCTTTTATAGCCCATATGTACAATAAAATATTTCACTTTTTTCATTTGATGGATTTTTTGTCAGGGCCCAATGAAAAGCAGCTTGTACCATGTACCATGGTCCTGGGTGTCTCTGCCAATTGTGTTCATCCATAATTAGTGTGGTGTTTGATTTATGACCATGCTGTGTGTTACCATGCCATTCTGTGTGTTAGGGTACAGAGAGGCTCGGCTTCCTGTGGAATACGCATGCCGGCATACAGCTTGTACCAGGCGAAGCACAAAAACTACCAATGAAAGGGTCAACTAATGGCAAAGTGCAGCTACAAGCTGCTCTCGTTAATCGTTTCCAGGTGAGACCTATTTAGGTTTGAGACAGGTCCATGCAAAACGTGCTAGCAAATTGCATTTTTCATTTCATTCGTTTTTTGTATTAATCCAGGACTACAGGATTCAAAATGGTGACACTCACACTTGTGTTCCCAAAGACTTCACTTTTGCAATTTAGTTGTAAATTCCCTATCACATTTTCCTTTGTTGCCAAGCATGGCCCTCTGTGCTAAATTTCCCAAATGGTGGTTTCCCAGATGCACTGAGGTCCAGCCAAGGCTATTCCCTATTGTGCTAACTCCTGAGTGCTCGGTTTAGGGGCGGGGGAGGCGAAAAGCGAGGCACAAAGCAGTTGAGGTGTTCATTCAGTCACCCCACATTTTGTAAGTTTATCGAGGATTTGGTTATGGGAAGAATGTGTGGCTTGGATTTGCTGAGGAGTGTCTGAGGGCTGTAAGAGGAGCGGGAGCTGGACCCGACCGCATGCGATGAGAGCAACAGACCTTTCCTTCAGTGTCATTGCGGGAAACTTCTATATTGTTGAGAACTTTAGATTCCACAGAATATATTAGAGACAGATGTGATGGTGTGACCCCAGCCCATAAGGAGAATGTTACTCAATTCACCTACGGTCAAAGGCCTTGTAGGCTGTGAGTAGTTCTGATTTTTCAAAGGGAAATATTGAACAACAGAGGATGCACAATCTGTGTTTGGCTTTGGAGACCAGGTTTGCTATATGGTCCACCCAGGAGAGGTCAAAGCTAATGGTAACACCCATAAATTGAAGAGGTTTGTATCTTTTCTAATGGGTGTGTGTGTGTGTGTGTGTGTGTGTGTGTGTGTGTGTGTGTGTGTGTGTGTGTGTGTGTGTGTGTGTGTGTGTGTGTGTGTGTGTGTGTGTGTGTGTGTGTGTGTGTGTGTGTGTGTGTGTGTGTGTGTGTGTAAGTAAGTAACATAGCCAAGGCTCGTGGAAGAACTGGACCAATGGATTCGGATGCAATGTAACAAAAGGAACAGCAGAAAGAGAAGGGGACAATGCCAACAACAGGGCCAAGGGAAAAAATAGATGAAGACGGACAAACAAGAGATACGGGTAACGATGAGGGGTAGGAGAAGCCGCAAGGGGTGAACAAGAACAGAAGAAAAAATTGGGGGGTGGTTTAATGGATGCAGCTGATCATGGTTTTGGATGTGGATGATCTGAGATGGTGATGAACAGCTGTCGTCTTGAGGGAAGAATGAGATTAAAGAGGATGTGGGAAGTGATTCCACAGGCAGGAAAAAAAGAGTAGCGAATGAGGAGGTGAGCAATGATCCTGGATTCAGTTAGTTTCACCAGAAAGGGGTTGATAGTGGATTGCGTGGCACGTGCATCATGCAGATACATGGGGGCAGGAACTTTTTGTTGGAATGTTTTTGTTTTCTTTGTTGGACCATTTTCTTTGTTTGAATTTATTTGTTGAATGAAATTTTTCTAAACATTTATTCTGAAAGTACCAAAAAAAAACGAGTGCAGGTTTCTTTGACACGATGTTCAGCATGATCCAAAGATTACTATGACACCTAAAAGCTAGGATGCATTGCCCACTTTGCTGGATGCCATTTGTTTGAAGATTTGATTTGTATGCTGCACGAGCACAATGCTTTTTTGTTTTTACCCGCACACGCGAAGCGAAAAGCAGGGTTCAGCAATTGGTTCACTTCTGTCTGTCTACAAACGGCACTTTATAATTGAGGAACTTGATTTCAATTGAATGATGCATTTTGAACACAAATCGGAACATGAATCAGAAAATTAACCTGTCGTGTCGGAGTACTTTGGCTCTGAATTTGTCCCTAATGTTCAGCAAAGACCTTTCCCAACAGCTTTTGAATCGCATTGCAAAGGATGTCAGTAAGTTTGGGATTCCAGTTGAAACAGTCCCTGGCAAAGTGTCCAAGGTTAAGCATTGATTATGGCGTGGCCTTGAATTCCTTTTTGGTTTGTTGTATGAGCTGTCTAATGATTACTCAACCATTAACGTTGCCTTTGGAAACGCATGCAAGCAGAACTTGTTTATCATTGGTCAAACGCTTAAGGCAGAACTGGTACATGAATCGCATGCAGGATGAGGACGTTGAAATACCTCTGTGTATTTTTTAACATGAATAGACGATGGACAAATCAACAGTCTATATGGAATTTGAACCTGGGATTCCAGCAAACATAGGCAAGGTGGTCAGATGGAAATATTAAACAAGGTCAATTATATTGACCAAACAAGTTTCTCCAACCGCCAAGAGCACATTGTAATCTTCAAATAACCTTTTTGAGTGTTGAAAAAGGAAGATTCACTTGTGTCAAAGGTTGCCTTATAATCAGTGAAAATTGTCAAGGTCAAAGGTTGACTTCTTATCGGTGAAAATTGTCTAGGTCAAAGGTTGCCTTATAATCAGTGAAAATTGTCAAGGTCAAAGGTTGCCTTATAATCAGTGAAAATTGTCTGTCAAAGGTTGCCTTCTAATCGGTGAAAATTGTCTAGGTCAAAGGTTGCCTTATAATCATTGAAAATTGTCAAGGTCAAAGGTTGCCTTATAATCAGTGAAAATTGTCTGTCAAAGGTTGCCTTATCATCTGAAAATTGTCAAGGTCAAAGGTTGCCTTATAATCAGTGAAAATTGTCTGTCAAAGGTTGCCTGATAATCAGTGAAAATTGTCAAGGTCAAAGGTTGCCTTATAATCAGTGAAAATTGTGTAGGTCAAAGGTTGCCTTCTTATCGGTGAAAATTGTCTAGGTCAAAGGTTGCCGTCAAATCAGTGAAAAATGTCTATTTCAAAGGTTGCCTTCTAATCGGTGAAAATTGTCTGGGTCAAAGGTTGCCTTTTTATCGGTGAAAATTGTGTCGGTCAAAGGTTGCCGTCAAATCAGTGAAAAATGTCTATGTCAAAGGTTGCCTTCTTATCGGTGAAAATTGTCTCGGTCAAAGGTTGCCTTCTAATCGGTGAAAATTGTCTAGGTCAAAGGTTGCCTTATCGGTGAAAATTGTGTAGGTCAAAGGTTGCCTTCTTATCGGTGAAAATTGTGTAGGTCAAAGGTTGCCTTCTTATCGGTGAAAATTGTGTAGGTCAAAGGTTGCCTTCTAATCTGTGAAAATTGTCAAGGTCAAAGGTTGCCTTCTTATCGGTGAAAATTGTGTAGGTCAAAGGTTGCCTTCTAATCAGTGAAAATTGTGTAGGTCAAAGGTTGCCTGCTAATCAGTGAAAATTGTCTAGGTAAAAGGTTGCCTTCTTATTGGTGAAAATTGTCAAGGTCAAAGGTTGCCTTCTAATCGATGAAAACTGTATGGTGGTGTGTGTCACAAATCATCAAAACATTTCGTAAATGGGAAATACTTTTCAAATTCAGTAATTATTTAACATCGTCATTCACACACAAATGTCACAAGTTGAATTGCACCCAAGATTTTGGTTTTTACCCTCTAAATGAAACACAACTTTCTCATCGTGACATCCTTCGCCACATGATTGGATAACAAGATGTTTGATATACCGGTATCTCTTGTGATTGCATGCAGGTTGGCTCTCTGGAGCTCATCGCAGTAAATCTACACTGGAAATGTCCAAGCCTCCAGGGTGGCCAAGAAAACTTTCTGGATGGTGGATCAGCACAGACATCTTTTGAGAACGATCATAGCAATGGGAACAAAGGTATATACTGAGAGGTTCCCATTGAAATATTTCTTGGAACATTCAACATTGTCTCATGCACAATGAGAACAATGGTCTGTGTCCTCTCCTGTGATTACTTTAGAACCTCGATCAAGTTATTCAGCAAAAATATAAGATTTTATTATACTGAGGAACTATCCCTGCAGAAACAGACCTTTTATTTTCTTTGCAGGAGTAAGGCTCATGGAAGAGCGAGATAGAACTGACAGTGGGATGAACAAACAGGAAACAGGAGAGGAATGAGGGGAGAAAACACGGAAAATATAGCAAGTTAGATGTTTGGGGTAGGAAAGGTTAATAGGGGTAAATAAAGATCATGGGTCAGAATTGGGGATAAGAAGAGATGGTGGTGCACTACTTCCTTGAAACCCTGGAGAGAAGAGTGAGACAGGACAGTATGTACAACCTGCAGTATATAGGGAGGGTTGGAGGAGTGGAAGCGTAGGGAGCAATTTCGGAGAATATATGGTAGAAAACAGACAGACCACCGACCTGTGGGTACGAGTCTGCCTGATCACGTGTATGGATTATTTAAGTTTCTGGAAACTGAGCCATAGGCTTATGATAATTACCATGTCCCTATTGGATTATCACTAAAAACCCAACTGGCTCTCTAATGGCACAATGATGTGCCTGTCCTACCTGCTCTTGATACGAATGTGTTGTCTGTTCCCCATTACGCCTGATACAAAATACCATCTGGGAAACTCGGCACATGCACATAAATATGATTGTGCAAAGACGGTGCCGCCCCAAAATCTCCCACACTTGTACAAAGACGAGATTAATTTGTAGGAGAGCTGGGTCGGAGATCTATTTGGATTCCTGTTCGCCGATTCCTCGTGCACAAACAACTTCAAGCAGCATTTGCTACATTCCGTTTTGGAGTTACCTCGTACGTGACCCATTGGTGAACGATAAACAGCTGTCGCAGCAGCAGCCTGATTTATGGAATGCGTGGACATTTGCCCTGTTATAGAACTGAAAAATAGAATAACCCACCAGCATGTGGAAGTTATGAGTAATGGCTGTTTGTGATCATTCATTCGGCAGACAGCCAATGCGGATGCAGGCGTGGGCACAAACCAACAAATAGAGATGTGGTGTGAATGTCTGTTTCGGCCACATCCCAAAATATCATAAAAGTGACCTTTACTGTGCGGCACCAAGAAGCCTTGTACACTTTGAGATTTTGCCTATCGGAACGGCACACCTTTTGCAATGATAGTGTGGAAGTAATATATAACTCGGACTAACTACTTTGTATTCTTGTTTTTCTCATAACGCCTCAGGTTCCAAGCCAATGATCATCATTATGGCCAGTTTTGTCGGGCAGGTGGGAAAGGCGTCACCGCTATGCTCGACTTCATTTCTCAGTGCCCTTCCACACGATGCCAGCACGGCTGCCCGGCCTCCCGCTTCTGAGAACGCGTGCAGCCTTTCTGGTGTCTGGTTCAGCCAGGCTTCTACACGAGCTTTTACAGGTGCTTCTCAGTGTCCAAAGTGTCTCTACTTCCTGTTTCATTGCCGTGCACATGACGTCGCCATGCCTTGTAATGGTCTGGTTCAAAGATTGAAACTTGACCGAGAATGTCGTGCTGTTATCTCCTGATTGCTCATCACATGTTGCATATTTTAATACAGGCCGGTGGGATGGCACTTCTCTTTATTTAAGCTGTCTATTCTGGGTTTGATTCTCGACCCATCTCCAACTGTCAGAACGGTGCATTGCATGAGAGCGTACCATCTCTTAGGTGTGTGGTGTGCTGAGGACCTGTCTGCTAGCATTGCTTTCTGGTGGATCTTAACCCTCTGGAGTCTACTATTAAAGATAGTAGCTCGTGTAGTAGCGCGGATAGTAGTAGCGCGGATAGTAACCGTGGCATCGAGCACAAATATTAAGCAATTGTGACTGGCACCCTAACTAAATTCCAAATCCTTGCAAGAACGAGCTCGAGAAAGTCCAATCCCTGAGCTGACGGTAGCTGGGTCAATTTAGTGGCATTCCCTTCGCAAATAGACCCAGTGGTGCTAATCGGTTCTATGGGCCAGGTTTCTGAGCAGTCATGGGAGTCAAACGTGCTCCAGTAAGGGCAATGTTCGACCCATTCCACACTGCCACCACCACTACTACCACCACTACCACCACTAAATTGCATTGTTGGTGGCAGCTTTCTGGACAGCTCTTCAGGAATTACGAAATGAAAACTATTACCGAGTTCAAGGCTTGATGTTTAACCTCTCAAATGAAGTTTATATTCTCTTGTTTCTTGCTTGTTATTACCACAAAAATATTTCTTCCTTTACAGTAAATATGGTATTTATTTTTCCTTTTTTTGGTATTCGTCAAAGTGAGGGACTCTCATGCCTGACATATCTGCAAAGATCTGCAAAATGTCCCAATCAAAATGATTACGATGAGTTTTATTGTTGGCCTTCAATTAAAAAGAATAAGAAAGGCATCACACAAATTGGTACACACTGGGGCTACATGTCATTCTCATTTCTCTACAGTTTGTTTGTTGATGTCAGGAAGCTCCAAGCTTTACCATCAAACCTTTTGTCCTCCTCATCCTTCCCTTTCTCTTAGCTCTTCTGAAATCTCCGACACACTATCAACAGCTCGCCCTACGTCGTCCTCCTCTTCCTCATCCTACCCTACCCGTCCCCTCCCCTCCCCTGTCCTGTATCCAATGCTCCCCCTTCCTCTTCATTAATGGTATGGACCTCGAACAACCAGGGCCTTCGCTCAAACCTGATTGATCTCTCCATACAGGTTGCTTCTGACAAACCAGACTTAATCTGCTTAACAGAAACTTTCCTCCTTCAAGATGTCTCTGATTCCTTGATATCTCTCCCTGGTTACTCCCTCCTCCGGTATGAAAGACCTGAGCCTCGTCTTGGAGGTGGGGTTGCTATCTTTATCAAAAACTCTCTTCCTCACTCCCCCTGCACTGCCCTCTCTCCACCTCACCCCCAGGAGTACCTCTGGTTGTGGCTTCCCCTTCGCTCCCACCATTTGTTCATATGTGTGTTGTACCGTCCACCAAACAGTGATGACTCCATCCACATCTCACTGTCTGATAACATGGACCAACTTCTATCTACTCATCCCAACTCTCTCTTCTTCATATGTGGTGATTTAAACTGTCATCATGGCAGCTGGCTAGGTGTGGGTACCTCTCACACCAGCCATGGCACCTCAGCAAAGGACTTCTGCGACCAACTGGGACCGACACAATCTGTCAATTTCCTGCCCCGGATCTCAGTCAACGGAGCATCTTCTCTTCTGGACTTGGTTATGACAAACTTCCCTGCAAGTGTTTGCTGCTCTTCTTATGCTCCAATCGATTCTTCTCATTATTTGCTTGTTAAAGTGGACATCTCTCTGGCCATTCTCAGAGAGCCTCCTCAGCGTCCATGAGTCTGGCATTTCACTCAGGCCGACTGGCAAGGTCTTCAAGCAGCCATCAATCATCTGGACTTGTCTCACATCTCTACTGCCTTTGACATCAACTCATCCTGGGAATTCTTCCAAAGTAAATTGCTCTCTCTCATGCACAGATTTATCCCATCTCGTCTTCAGTTGTCATACCCTTCCTCCCGTCCATGGTACACGGAATCTTGTGGTGAGGCTGTTGCCCTGAAACAACTTGCCTTTGCCTCCTGGAAGACAAATCCCATGGAAGGCAATCTCATTTCCTTCCACAAAGCCCGGAACAAGTGTGTGTCTACCCTCAGGAGACCCAGGAAACAATATCTCTGTACTCTCAAGACTGAACACTCAAACCTGTCTCCCTCTTCCAAATCCTGGTGGCGTCTTGTCAAATCTGTTTCTGGTGTTTGTTCCCTCTCCATTCCCTCCCTCAACTCAAATGGCTACACAGCTGACTCCACACGTGAAAACGTTGAATGCCTCAACTCTGTGTTTGCCTCAAAATATGGTGTCCCAAACCCGTCTCTCTCTGTACCCACCACACCTAGTCGTACCCAGCTGCTCCTGGACTCTGTGTCCTTCTCTCCTGACAAGGTGAGAAGTTTCTGTCAAACCGCAACTCTGATTCTGCAATTGGACCAGACGGCATCAGCCCACGGGTCCGAAAATCCTGCTCTGCCGCTCTTTCACACCCTCTCTCTGTTTTCTTCACCCTCTCTTTTGCTCAAGGTCATCTGCCTTCAGCTTGGAAATCAGCCAACATTACCGCTTTACACAAGAAAGGTGCAAAAAACAGATCCTTGCAACTACAGACCAATCAGCCTTGTCCAAATTATCAGCAAAGTCATGGAATCCATCACTGCTTTGGATATCAAATCCTTCCTCTTCTCCAATGGCTTGACCTCTGATCATCAATTTGGTTTCAGACCAGGTCACTCTACTCTCTCTGGACAGGGTGCTTCTGCTGTCTCAACAATGGATGGAGGTCCTCAATGCCAAACAGGAAATCAGAGCTGTCTCCCTTGACATATCACGTGCCTTCGATACTGTCTGGCACCCCACCCTGCTCAACAAACTCTCCTCCGATGGTATGCATGGAAATCTCCGTGCATGGCTTGCGGACGTCCTCTCTGGTCGTCGTCAACATGTGGCCCTGAATGGATTTCTCTCATCTCCCCTTCCTTTTCAGGCTGGAGTTCCACAAGGCAGTGTTCTGGGCCCTGTGCTTTTTCTGGTCTTCATCAATGATCTGTCCGACTCTCTTGAAAATCCTCTCTATCTCTTTGCTGATGACTCCACTCTCTGCCGCTCCATACCTCATCCCTCAGATTGGCAGTCTACAGCCTCCTCACTCTCTACAGACCTCGACAAAATCACAGACTGGTCAAACAAGTGGAACATGTATTTCAATCCTGACAAATCTCACACTCTCACTGTCTCTCCGAAAAGACCGACTGGACAACCCTCCCATCTACTTTCTCAACAATCCTCTCCAAGAAGTTCTGTCACTCAAGCTTTTGGGTCTCACTATCTGCCATGATCTTTCCTGGGAAAACCACATTTCCAAGCTGGCCTCCAAAGCCAGTCGCCGACTGGGCATCCTCCGTCGTGCGAAGTCCTTCCTTGGCACACCTGAGCTCCTCACCACATACAAGGCTTTCATCCACAGCTCAATGGAATACTGTTCTTCCCCTCTGGGCTGGTGCTCCTGCCTCACACCTAGCTCGGCTTCACGCTGTTGAAACCAAAGCTTTTAGAATCATTGGAATCTCCCACAATGAAGCTAACTCCGAGGGCCTTACACTCACTCACTCACCGCAGGCAGGTAGGTGGTCTTTCTGTCTTGTACCGACTCCTCTCTGGCCTTGCTCCCCCAGCTCTGTCTGTGCTCTGTCCCCCAAATATTCCTGCAGGCCGCACAAGATCTGCCTGCAACCCTCTTATGGTTAAACTTCCAAAGTCAAGACTCTCTACTCACCTTCACTCCTTCATTTCTCTTTACTCCCACCTCTGGAACAAACTCCATCACTCTCTTCCATCCCAATCCTCCCTCCAGGTCTTTAAAACAGCTGTTCACCACCATCTCTTGTCTTCCCCCATCCAAAACCTTGATCTTTTCTACCCCTGTTAATTCACCCCTGAACCGCTCTTTTGAAATACCAACGTCTTTCCTGGAAGTCCTAGCATTGTCCATGTATTTTATACCTCTCCTACTCCCCCAGCCCCCCTTCCCATGCCTTTTCCCCACAATCCCTCTCCCTCCCACATTTCTCCCGATGTCCCTGCTCTCAAATGTTGTACTTGTGTGCTTCACTCTCTCCCCCCCATCTTGTCTCCCGCTCCTTTTGTTATATGATTTATGTGTCCGTTTGTTTTTTTTGTGATTAATGTTAGCTCTTACACGAGCCTCGATCTTGTATGCAAAAGAAAGGAAAAGAAAAAAAAAACCTCCTCGGTTTCTTAATTGTTTTTCTTGTCCGATTTCCATTTTCGGTTTTACTTCTGATTATATTGCAGTCTCTGCCTCGACATTGTATGTAAGGATGTTTTGCTGACCAACAAGTGAATATCTCAAGTACTGTACTCCCCAGACTTGAATTACTATTTGGTTCCACCCACTCGTCTTTCACCTGGCTCGTACCTTTCGACCTGTTTGAAACCTTTCGACCTTTCGACCTGTCTCACAGTCTTGATTGAATTTGTGCACGCATGTGTGTGTGTGTGCATCTAGGGAGAAGTGCTGTGGTACGTGAAGGTCTTTGTAGCACGTGGATTCCTGATGGCTGGATGTGGGGCGGCCTTGCCTCTGATCACTGCCCTGTCTGGGCCGAGTTCTACACTGACTGTCAGCTTATTGGCTAACTCAATTGACATGCTGTTAGGGTGAGAAAACTGCCCATGATGCTGTGATCCAGTGCCAATGCATTGTCACTTTCTTCCTTCCAAAATGTCTTTATTTTGATGTAAAGGCTCCTTACCGTCACTTCATTGTGATATTTGAGTTTCTTCTTGCTTTCTTTTTGGAATGCAGTAAGAGCCATGAGTTTCTTCAACAATCGGAATGTCTTCTGGTTCATCATTCGTCTTCTTTTTTGTCAAATAAACTCATCTGGTTTGTGTTTCACAAGGTTTAGTTTAAAAAAACAGTTTGGTTTATTACACCTCCTATGGCCACTTTGTTTTTAGCATGACCATTGTGATGCTTGTTCATTCATGTCTGCTTCCTTGCCTTTTAGCCTCCTTCCTCAATTTGGTTCTCTGTAAACCCATTGATTGCATTGATTCACTTTATAGAACTAATTGTTTTACATCACCCTTTTTATTTCTCTCGCACTCAATTTGTGACTTGACTGGCAAGGCAAGGAAAGTCTGTTAATTGTGTGTTTGATTGTGTCCCCCACAACCGTCTCCCTCCCCAAGAATGACTCAGAATATCATATCAAAAAAAACAAAAGGTGACTTTTACCGCAAGAAGTAAGCAACAATTTATTTCCTCTGCCAAACATGCACAATAATCCTGTTGCTCATAACCAATCGGCTTCCCATTTGGCCTTGCGTGGTTCAATCAATACAGGCATGTTTGCCTTCCAATGCAATGAATTTTGTCTCATTAAATGTGATTATGATGGAGCTGGTAAGCAGGAAGGTAAACAAGAAAGGTATTTTGGTGATGATGTTGTATGTGGATGATCTGTCTATTGTGGTGGAGTAGATGGGTGATGCAGGAAGTACTGGAGGAGTGAAAAGAGGCATTTGAGAAGCATGGGTGGACGATGAGCATGGAGAAGACTGAGGTGATGTGGGTCGGGCAGCAGAGAAAATAAATTAATATCGAGTTAGAAGGGAAAGAGATCAGACATGGAAATTGGTTTGATTATATCTGGGGGGGGAACAGTGACCGGGGATGGTAAATCGGAAGAATAGGATTCATGTGTGTGCTTATGAGTCGAGTAGGGTGGAGGGAGTAATGGCAGATAGAAAGATTTCAAGGAAAATTAAAGGGACAGTTATGGTGACTTAGTTGACACTGGCCTACCTTTACGGTTTCAAAACGGTAGCATTGACAGAAACAACAATAATTTGCAGGTCTGCGAGAACAACTGGGTCAGGAGGATTGTGGGAGTGTAGAGTGAAGAGCCTGGATCGGAGGATAGATTAACTGAGGGAGGGGATTGTTGTGCAGATGAGCTTGACGGGGAGATTTGTGAAATCCCGGCTGAGATGGGCTGGACATGTGGTGCGGATGGAGGAAGAGAGAATGGCAGAGAGCGGTTAGGTTGAGGGAGCAAGGAAGGAGGAAAAGAGGTAGACCGAGGTTGGGATAGGAAGATTGTGTGAGGAGGTATATCAGTAAGGTCGGGGTGGTTAGAAAATGGAGAGAGATGGCTGAGGACAGGGGTAAGTGCAGGAGTATCGTGGTCAAGGCAGGGCAGAAGCTTGGTACTGTTGGACCTCACCCATTAAAAGGGAAGAAGAAAAGGAAACTGTCACAAATCAAGATTAGAGAGGTAAGCAATACTTCAGTGTTCATAAGGAAGATAGAGAGGCCACAGAATTAATTAACTGACAAAGCACGCCTTACAAAGCCAGTGCAATTCCGTATTATTATTTATAGATTGACCAGCTGGACCCATGAATGAAAGTGGAACTAATATTGACAAGCTCAAACTGTGAATGGCCAGATAACCAGCTTTAATTTGGCACCCGCAGGACATAAACATGTGCTTATCCCAATAAAATGGTGAAGTGTAGATGAATTTAACAAATTGCAGTCAATGTTACAATGTACATACATCCAGAAGTAACATGCATGAAACGGTGACGCAGAAATTACAGGGTACGTGTAACAACTCGGAACAAGAATACACACATATCACTAATCAATTCATGCAATGAAGCAACATTACCTGTTGTGCAGTTATTGCTGCAACATAATACATTTCCACTTCGATGGGAAAACGTTCAGATTTCAAATTATCACCGTATGTGTGGACACCTCTCCCAGTAATGCAATATGGCACCATCTCTGTCAAGTAACGTGATTGGTTGCTGGTACAGTTCTCTTACAAATGCAAAGTTGACTCGAGCAATAAACCTTTGGTCAATATTTCTTCCATTAAAAAATCAAAAACATTTTTGGCAACCATTAACTCAAAAAAGTAACAATTTATTTATGCCACCAAACATGCTTCGTAATATGATGAAGACAACTTCCATTCACCATGAGGGCTTTGCTTGGGGGTTTTCCAATACGGAGGCGTTCTCCTACTGATAGCGATGAATTTTGGCTCGAATCAGATTGAGATTAGAAAGTCGAGTAATATACCAATTCAAAAGAGCAAGTTGTAGTGAAGCTAGATTGGCTACATAAATGAGCAAACAAAGCATTGCCTCAAAGGAGTATGGGGTACAAAGTTGTAGTGATTCCGTATCAGGAAGTCTGTAGACTTCCTATGTAGAGAAGCATGGAGACTCCATACGTTTAATAAAATACAAATCCTTAAAAATCGCTTTAACATTCTAGTTTCCAGATCTTCACCAAAATCAAATCACTTTGTCATTGTCACACACTCGACCTGTCAGCCAAGTTTCATACTAATCCATCCATAACTTTTTTCAGATATCCTGCTCACAGGCAAACAGACAGGGGTGAAAACATAACCTCCATCCACCTTTGGTGATGGAGGTAAAAAGTTGAAAAAGCAGCAACAAAAACATTTTTAAATGTAAAAGGATGTAGGGGTGATACGGCAAGATGTATGCAAACAATGTATGGCAAAATTTTTGGGGGGGGTTTCCACTTTGATAAGCATAAGCTTTGATAAGCATAAATGTGGTTGGGCATAGCACAACAACCGCAATCAATCCAACAGTTCATCGCATTAGCTTTTTAAAGAACATGCAGGCAGATGGCACTGCCAGATTTTCTTGGAGAGAAGACGTAACAAACATTCATTAAACAGTTGAAAAGAAGAGGAACAAAGCTTCAAATTGCCTCGTACAAATGAACCAATAAAAGAAACGGCACTCGGTAGAGAGCATACCTCTGCCAGGCTGAACAGGCCATGTTTTGTATCCCACTGATAGGCCGGATCCGCATGTGTACCTGAACCAACATCTAATCGGCTTGCTCTTGTCGACTAACCAACTCATCCACCAAGTTTTGTAATAAATCGTCCACAGATTTTTGACATATAATGCTATATATCGTTTTTGACCCTATCACTCAATGGTGAAGAATCACTTGGGGGGGGGGGGGAAAAAAAAATTCTCGTATCCAATTTTTCACCAAAATGGAATTAATTCGTCCACGTCACACACCCAACATGTCCACCGTGTTTCGTCTGAGTCCGTTCATAACCTTTTGAGATATCCTACTCACAGCCAGACGAGTGAAAACATAACCTCCATCCACCTCCGGTGGCAGATGTAATGACATGACGAGTGGGATAAAGACCCCCCCCTTTTCCCATTCCATTTTCCTACTTTTACTCAAGAAACTTAAATAAAGCACTTTCGCCTTCCAATCAATCACGTATAAAATACAAACGCGCGCTTCAACACATTTTGTATTTCATGCAAAATAATAGATTTATATAGATATTTATTGTGCCTTCAGACGTGGACTCTTGTTTCTCCCGTCATCACCTTTTGAAGAATCGTTCTGGAGAGAAACCATTGTTGATATAAATTTATTTGTGGCAAAATTCTACTCTAGTTTCGTGATTATGGATTCTTTCAAATGTACTTTGGAAGCGATATTAGCCGTTTTCTATGTCGCCAACAGTAATATCTATTTCTTTGTTGTATAAAAAAGCAATTGATGGTAATAAATAGCGAGCATTTGTTCACGGATTAATATATTTGTGTTGAAAGTTGAAACGATGCGCTCAGAGAAATTAGGAGGTTGGTAGCAC
Source organism: Myxine glutinosa (assembly GCF_964187855.1). Lineage (NCBI taxonomy): Eukaryota > Metazoa > Chordata > Myxini > Myxiniformes > Myxinidae > Myxine > Myxine glutinosa. Next base: position 9,894,437 of record NC_136262.1, on the reverse strand, counting down.
TTTCAACAATTCTCCGAATAATTCGTTTGGTCCATGTCTCTGTCAACTCGATCATTTGACGGTAAATAAACTTATTTTAAGGATACAAAGCGCAAGACGACATTAGAAGTGCAAAATCTTTGTAAAACGGCTCGTTTGAAACGACGGTGCAAAGCTCAAAAACAAACTCTCTTACCATCCCGAGTTTTTTGTTCTAATTTACGTTTGTCCAACAGTCGTAGATTAACCACTTGATTGCATCGATTTATTTTTTTCCTTTTAGTTTTCGTTTTAAATAGCGTTTCATCACCAATGTGTTATCGAGTCTCTGTTATGATACATTTGTTATCTTGAACATTGATGAATGTATCGTGGAAAATCACAAACTTTGAAACGGCAAATATTCAGATGAAACAATTTGAAACTTTGCACGGCGTGATCAGCCTGATGCATGCTTTGCTCGACGAGCATTAACAAGTGATGGACTTTGGGAAGAGGAAATTGAGAAAAGAAAGGGAAAAAAAGTATTCAAAGTGGAGATGTGTGGAAAGGGGAGGAGGGAATTGTGGGGAGGGTTTTCAGAAGAGAGCAAAAGAGGGATAAAATCGTTTTGAACCTTCACAGCATGTAAACTGAGCTGATGCTGAAACTTATTGGAAAATATATTTTATGACCTTTGGAATTGATGGGGTTGAAACTTATGGAATATTTTATGACTGAATTGTGGGTAATGGAAAGCACGTGATGATTTTCGAGTTAATGTGTGTTTGTTTTTAAAACTTTTGTAACTGCTTCGGATCTCGGGTTCGGTTGGCTCTGCAGTGTGCGATGGCAGAACGAAGATGATGTGAAACTGGCAGAGCGCTTATCATGTGGATCAAATTCGTTTTCCTTGACGAGTGATACAGCCTATCTTTATACAATGAATGCTGCTACTTGTACAATTTGTGATCCACTTAAATGATTAGTTTTTTTTTTGGTGTTTTTTTCTTGTCTCCACAGACCTTGCATTCGTAATCGTTTTGATATGTTTCTTTTCCTTTTGGCTGATTTGCCTCTGTGTACACGATTTGCCGCATTTTGCACATTTGATTCTAGTTTGTAAACTGCAAACGGCACAAAACAATGTAGTTTTTTTTTTGTGACGTGAAATTATTGTGACATTTGAATGCTGCGGTATTTTGCAAGTGACTATTTAGCCTTTTCAGAAAGGGCTGGCGGGATGGCCCAGATGTATGCACACTCGCCACTGAGCTGTCTAGCCTGGGTTCGAATCCTGACCCAGCTATAAACTGTCACCCTGGTGTTTCGCTGGTAGGGCGAGGCTTCAATGTGCGAGCCGTCCATCGGATGGACGTTAAACTGGAGAACTTGGCCCACGGTGTCTTGAGAAGAAGAGGCGAGTTGTCGCCGACACCCTGGACTAATGAATTCCGACCCGTATCGCCTTCAGTCCAACCTCAGGCCTGGCTATCCGGTTCGTGAAAGTCTTGCCAAAAACGTTAGCCGAGCACAAGGTGCGAATAATTGAGGTCATTAAAATAGCAGTAGTACTGGTAGTCGTAGGAATTAACTTTGAGAAAATGGTAGTCTTGTTTGCAGTGCAGCACATTAATATTAGATCTTCATGTGCAGCAAATGCTGATGTTTGCACCTTTACTTGAGCTGTACAATATGTTTATGTTTACATTATCAATTGTAATCACATCCCTTGTTCAAATCGATTGCGAGATTGATTCGGGTGAAATTGAAGTGAAGAAGAAGATGCATTGTGGGTGAGGGTCGAATTTGGCGAACCCATTTTATTTGGTTATGAGCGATGACAAATTTTCAGGGAGCTCTATTTACCAAAACAGAATTCTGCCTGTAATGACAGCAGGATAAAGGTATGAACCCCATTGCGAACACTACATCAAATTATTCAAAATGGTCCGAGAGATTGACTTGTGTATGCAAATTTAGTTGTGAAATTCGATGCAGTGATTGTATAGTATACAATGGATTAAAGTGCACTGTGATACAGTGCGAGATGAAATGAGTCTGAACTGTGTGCGACTATAGTCTTTGTTTTGTGGATTTCTTGGAAGAGTGACCACTTTACTTTTTAATGCCGACACCGACGACTGAGATTTTGGCGATAACTTGAGAATGGCTGAAGGGATCTTAGTCAAACTTTGTGCAGGTATGTATAATGAGGTAAAGATGAAGTGAATCGATGTTGAGGTCAAAGGTCAGAGGTCATGTTCGGTTAAAATCCCGTTTCCTCAATAACTTGTGAACCAGTGATGGGATTCTGACCAAAGTTGGTACAACGATGTATTATGATGCAAAGATGAGGTGATTTGATTTTGGGGTCAAGAGATCAAAGGTCAAAGTCTGTAATAGGTTTATAACTTGAGAACGGCTGAAGGGATCTAATTCAAACTTGGCACAGGTATGTATAATGATGTAAAGGTCAAATGAGTAGATTTTGGGGTCAAGAGGTCAAATGTCACATCCCGTCAGGTAAAAATTCCCTTACCGAGCTAACTTATGAACCAGTCATGGGATTTTCACCAAACGTGGTATACTTATATATTATGATGGAAAGATAAGCTGATTCCATTTTGGGGTCAAGAGGTCAAAGATAAGAGGTCATGTTAAGTTACAATTATTTCGTTACCGCGATAACTTAAGAATGGCTGAAGGGATCTAAGTCAAACTTGGTACAGGTATGTATTTTTTTTTTTTTTTTTTTTGTATACAGAATCGAGGCTCGTGAAAGAGCTAACATTTATCACACACAAAAAAAAAAAATCAAACAGACAAACAAAATATATAAAAAGAGGGAGCGGTAGACAAGATGGGGAGGAGAAGGGGAAGCACACAAACACAACATTTGAGAGCAGGGACATCGGGAGATGTGTGGGAGGGAGAGGGCTTGGGGGGAGGAGGCGTGGGGCGTGGGAAGGGGGGGGGGGGGTGGGAGAAGTATAAACACAAGGACACCAAGGACTTCCAGGAAAGAAGTTGGTATTTCAAAAAAGTGCATTTGGGGTGAAATTAGCGGGGGTAGAAAAGATCATGGTTTTGGATGGGGGAAGATAAGAGATGGTGGTGAACAGCTGTTTTAAAGACCTGGAGGGAGGAGTGAGATTGAAGAGAGTGAGGGACTTTGTTCCAGAGGCGGGAGAAAAGAGGAGTGAAGGTGAGCAGAGAGTCTTGATTTTGGCAGTTTAACCATAAGAGGGTTGCAGGCAGATCTTGTGCGACCTGTAGGAATATTTGCGGGACAGAGCCCAGAGAGAGCTGAGGGAGCAAGGCCAGAGAGGAGTCGGTAGAAGACAGAAAGACCACCAACCTGCCTGCGGTGAGTAAGTGAAAGGCCCTCGGAGTTAGCTTCATCGCGGGAGATTCCCCCCATTATCCCCATAATGATGAAAAGATTAACTGATTAGATTTTGACGTTGAGGTCAGAGGTCAAGTAAAATTTACGTTGCCACGCCAACTTGTGAACCATTGATGGGATTTTGAACAAATATGGTAGAAGTATATATGATGGAAAAATGAACTGATTGGATTATGGCTTCAAGGGGTTAAAGATCAGAGGTCATGTCAGGTTAAAGAATGTGCTAACTTTTTATTTTTTCATAAACGAAATCTACACTCATGGAACAGTGAGGGTAAAATGACGGTGGGGCCAGTGTTGGACACGAGCAAGGGAAAATAACAAACGTAGAGAGAAGGGGAGCAAATATAGTGACCTGCACCAAAGTGTGTTGAGTTAGGTGAGGCTAATGGGGGGTTAAAAGATTGTGGGTAGGGATGGGGGATGAGGTGAGTCGGTAGACATGTCTTTGGGAGGCGGTTCCACAAGCTAAATAAAAGAGTAACAAAGGAATGGAGGTGGGCAGAAATGTGAGATGTGGGCGATGTGGTTAATGGAGGATAACGACATTGTTGAATGTTAGAAGCTTGGACCTCCCAAGGAAAGACCTGGGACAATGGAGGATGTCCAGTCAACGACTGGCTTTCTTATGCCTCCGCCTCCAGAGGCATTATGTTCTTAGTTGTGCATCCGTCCGACCATAATCAATTTTTGTGTGTGTGTGTGTGTGTGTGTGTGTGTGTGTGTGTGTGTATATGTGTATGTGTGATGATTAATGATGAGTTGATGATGGGTTGACTTTGATGTTGATGGGTTGATGTTGACTTGATGGGTTGACTTGATGGGTTGATGTTGACTTGATGGGTTGACTGCCTGGATGCAACTGAGGTTGTGGATCTACTGATGTACCATCTATTGATGTGGATCCATGATCGAGGTTGTGGATCCGCCGTTTGGAGAGGTCCTGGGCTGAAAGGATTGAAACCTCGAGGAAGAACGGTGCCCAGCTGATGATCCATGCAGTCGGGAAACGAGTCAATTGCTTACGGGTTAAGGTTCTTGCTTTAGGTGGAGGAACTATGTTTGAGGTTTACAATTTAAATAAAGTTGAATATGGGATGTTGTGAAATTAACATCATTTACAACAATCCTGTAAATTATATATATTTAAGTTTAGGAACAACCGATACTGTATAATTAATTGTGTGTGTGTGTGTTCATATGTTCGTGTGTTCGTGAACAAGATATCTGGAAAAGTTCTGAACGGATTTGGATGAAAGTTGGTGGGATGATTGCACTTGGGATAAGGAAGAATTGATTAGTTTTTGGTGAAGCTCAGGATATTATTCCCGATCCAGGAATTTTTTGGGGGAATTTTTTCTGGAATTTTTTTTTCTGTTTTCCTTTAAAAACCATTTTCTCTGCAATAATTGGACCGATTGAGAGCAAATTTTCACCATAGGAAGGACTCGGTCTGTCGAATATTTTTATGGTAATTATGACGTCACAGGTCACGTGGTTCGGCCGCCATATTGTTTTGAGTGAAAAACACAAAAATCCAATTTTCTCCAAAACGCCTGAACAGATCGAGGCCAAACTTTGCAGGCAGAATCGCATACCCATGACGAACAAAAAAGTCAGTGAGCATGATGTCATGCATCACATGCTTTCAGAGTTATGACATTTTTAAGCACAAACATTTAAAAGTTAGCTCCTCCGTCATTTGTGATCCAATCGAGGGGAAACCACAGATCTGTTCAGCATATCAGTCTACTTAAATGTCCTTTTGGAATTTGCGATAGGTCACGTGGTTTGGCAGACATCGTTAATTAAACGCAAATAATAAAAACATTTATATATCTTGAACCACTTCATTGATCGCCGTGAAACTTCATACTGTAGTAGAAGTCATGAAGAGTAACAAGTGTGCAAAATTTGAAGATCATTGGATGTACGGTCTGGAAGCTAGAAGTTGTTATTGCGTGAAGAAGAAGAGTCTTCGCCTGTGGACGATTAATAATTATTTATCACATGTACAGACTTGCAGGCATCGTTTGACACAATCTCCCGGGTTCATTTGAATCTCAAATAAAATTATAATTCCAGATTTGTCAATGGCTGAGGTATTTTAACAAACGAATAAAACAGATTTGGCAAGATTCCAACTTTTTTTTTAAATCGCATATTCACCCAGGGTTGTGAGGCTGAAGAAGAAGAAACCTCGCATGGGCTTCCCAGACTAAATAAATAATTCTGGTTCTAGCTCTGCGATTTTCAGGTTTATTACTCCCACAAGGGAGTAATGCATTCGATCGTGTGTGTGTGTGTGTGTTCGTATGTTCATGTGTTTGTGAACAAGATATCTGGAAAGGTTCTGAACGGATTTGGCTGAAAGTTGGTGGGATGATTGCCCTTGGGATAAGGAAGAATTTATTAGTTTTTGGTGAAGCTCAGAATATTATTCCCGATCCAGGAATTTTTTTGGGAAAGATTTTTTTCTGTTTTCCTGTATTAAAGCTTTTATTCTTATTCTTAAATGATGTTTTTCTCCTCTAATTCCGAGATATATCAAAATGAATTCTCTGACAGTTACTTTCTTTTTCATTTATTGTTTTGGGGAGAGGGGATGTTAAACAAAACGTATTATTCCAACTAAACCCACGGCGGGAGTATGCGCTCTACTAAGTGGCGTTCTAGTTATGGACTAATACAAAGATGAACTGATTCCATTTTTAATTGAAAACGTCAAATGTCATGTGCCCTTTAAATCATTTTGCAGACCATAACTCGTGATGGAAGCATCTGATTATGTCTCTCTAATACTTATGTCGTCTCTCTCTCTCTCTCTCTCTCTCTCTCTCTCTCTCTCTCTCTCTGTCTCTGTCTCTGTCTCTGTCTCTCTCTGTCTCCCTTTAATTTTTCATGTGATCTCTAATTGAGATCAAACGTAACAGTGGGTTGACATTATCGTGAATGGGAGAATATCATTTGATGCACTAGGGTCAAATTATACTTTCAACTTCTTATTACTATATTTTCAGTGGGGAGCGAGTGGATGGATTAGGTACAGGCAGTTAGGGGTTGAGTATTTTGGAGGCCAACTTCGATCTGTGGTTTGCTGAGGGTGAGGATCAAAAGTTTGAGGGACTAAACTTCAAGAGATTTAAGAAAGTATATGGGAGGGGTTACCAGATGATCCTTTCAGAGAGACAGGATGAGAGTGTAATTTTTCAGACATATCCCAAATGCTTGGCCAGGTCGTGATTCGATCAAGGTCGACAGAGAGGGAAGAGGCTGCAGTCTGCCTAACTGATGGATGAGGGATGATATGGTAGAGGAAGTCATCAGCAAAGAGATGAGGGGTTTCCAGAGAAACATAAAGGTCGTTGATGATGATGGGGATCAAGACTGGGCCTAAGACTGTCTGGGGGCACTCCAGCATCGACATGGACAGAAGGTGAGAGTTTCCTGTTGAGAATGACACACCGACTATGACAGTAGAGAAGAGGTGTCCTTGGATGCTTTAGGCCCGTGGTTCTTACCCTGGGTTCGACCGAACCCCAGGGGTTCAGAGAGCCAGTCTCAGGGGTTCGGCGGAGGTCCTCCGAAACGCATTGCAATTTTTTTTATATATTTTTAAAGTTTTGTATCAATTTTGAATATATGTGTAATTACGCTTATTATTAATATTATTATTATTTTGCTATGTATCTTACGAACGAATGGAAATGTTATTTGTAATTGTATTCCCATCCCATTCATGGTTTCTCTGGTCTGTGTTTAAGATAAGTTGTTTCACACTGACTGTAGTAAGTTGAATCAATGAGCAACTTGCTAATTATTCTGTTGATGGTGCTTACTTGCTTACTTACTTACTGGATTTTGGACTTTGCAGGTGTTCGGAAATTCCAGTGAATAGCGTCGATTAGCTTGCCGTGTGCCGTGCGTCATTGGTCGCGCCTTACTTTGGAGTTACTGATTAATTGAAAAGCAAGTTGGAAATGTTTGTGGGTATGCAGGGCGGGTTCAGAGTTATATTAAAGTCAAAAGTGGATGGTGATTATAAAATACTAGCAGAAGTACCCAGCATTGCCGGGCGGGGGAGGGGAGGGGGAAGGGGAGGGGAGAGGAACGGGGGGGAGGGGAGAATAGGGGGGGAGGGGAGAAGGGGGAGGTGGGGGGAGGGGCAGGGGTAGGGGGGAGGGGGAAAAGGGAGGGGGAGGGGGAAAAGGGAGGGTGAGGAGGGAAGGGGGAAGGGGAGGGCCAGTCAACAATGACGTTGCAGTTCTCATGGTCGGAGAGCAGCACAACAATCGTGACATCGTCCTGCATCTTCACAACAGCACGAAGCGGATTTTGGAGACACCGATCCTGTGACGCCCTCCAGTACCGGCGTTGCCGGGCGGGGGAAGGGAGACCCGTACATTACACACATTACAACATTACACACACACAAACTGTGTTTTATGTTCAATGGTCTGGCGGCGGGGATGGAACATCACGTGATCACTCTGAGCGAATCAGCGCGCTGCTCTGCCACCAGGTCAGATTCCGTGTATAATATTCCTCGCTGAAATGCGCTGAGGTAAATATGAATAAAAAATATGGATCTCGTCAAATATTTTTAGGTAGGCCATGTCCTTCCCAGGCTCAATGGCCATGTCTGTGCCAAATATCAAGTACGTGAGCCTCTCTGTTTAGGAGTCTATCGGTAACATTACACACACACAAACTGTGTTTTATATATATAGATGATTGAATTACTCAGAAAATTAGGTGGAGGTGATATAACTCCTTTGGTCGCAATTCAAAACGAACAATTCGCAGTTTTCTATGTAATATTATAATGGGATTTGAGGTGACATCGAGTTGAGTAGATAATAAATCCCGTCATCGTAACTATAAGTTATGTTTTCTTCGTTAAAATTTCTCAGTTTTCAGAGGGGTACTGATTATATTTAAGCATGCTCCTTTTTTAATTTTTGTCATATAATTATTTACCTGAACTCAATTAAGATCAGTTTGTTACTTTTTTTTTCTCTTTTTTTTTTTGCAGTATGTCGGGCAAAAAAAGGAAGTGGTCAGAGGATTACGTGCGGTACGGGTTCACGTGTTTGACAGAACGGGACGGGAGTCTGCGTCCTCAATGCATGCTTTGCATTGTCAAGTTGAGCAACTCCAGCCTAGCACCAGCAAAACTACGGGAACACTTCAAAAAACTGCACGGCGAGGGGCAATACAAAGACGCAACGCTGGATGAATTCAAATTGAAGAGAGTCCGATTCGACGCAAGTGCTACCTTGCCCACTCTCGGCTTCGTTCCAATTGACAAACCGATCCTCACCGCGTTGTATGAAGTTGCGTACCTGATCGCAAAGCAGGGCAAACCGCACACCGTTGGCGAGACACTCATCAAACCGGGCCGCGTTGAAGATGGCCAACATAATGCTGGGAAAAGCTGCTGAAAACAAGTTGTCTCTCGTTCCACTCTCAAATGACACCATCAGATGCAGAATCGACGACATGAGCGACGACATCCTCGCCCAGGTAGTTGCAGATTTAGTCGCGAGCCCGACGAAATTCAGCCTTCAACTCGACGAGACCACTGACGTTTCGAATTTGAGCCAGCTCATCTTATTTGTGCGTTATGTCAAAGGAGACGAGATCAAGGAAGACTTTCTGTTCTGCAAGCCTCTTACAACAATGACGAAGGCAGCTGACGTGAAGAAGCTTGTGGACGACTTCTTCAGAAGCAACGGCCTCTCGTGGAACATGGTGTCTGCAGTTTGCTCGGACGGAGCTCCAGCCATGCTGGGATGCAACTCCGGTTTTGGAGCGCTGGTGAAGGCCGATGCACCACACATCATCGTCCTGCACAGACACGCGCTGGCATCAAAAACCCTGCCTCCAAAACTGGCCAATGTTCTGAAAATCGTCGTTGAAACTGTGAATTACATGCGAAGCCGTGCTCTGAATCATCGCATCTTCAAAGAGCTGTGCAATGAAATCGGCTCTGAATTCGAAGTCCTTCTCTACCACTCTAACGTTCGATGGTTATCACGAGGGAAGGTAGTGCGCCGTGTTTTTGCCTTGCGTATAGAATTCGCCCTGCTTTGGTGAGAACACCAGCATTGCCATGCAACGCACTTCCAAGAGTCAGAGTTCATCCTCGCCTTGGCGTACTTGGCTGACATCTTCGACGCACTCAATCATCTCAATTGCCAGATGCAGGGCGGTGGAGTGAATGTCGTCGAATCTGAAGAAAAGCTGAGCGCTTTCCGAAAGAAGTTACCGTTGTGGAGGCGGCGGACAGAGAACGACAACTTCGCGAACTTTTCGCTACTGGACGAGTGCGTGAGCGGGATCGAAGATGTCTGAAGTCGGAGGCACTGCTGTACCGGGGGAGCTGAAGCAAGCGATTGCCACGCACTTGGATGAGCTGGGAAAGTCATTCGACGGTTACTTCCCCGACCAAGAGCAATACCCAGCATGGGTGCGGCAGCCGTTTACTTTCGACGTTGCAACGGCAGATGTCGACGACTAATACCTCGACGACCTTATCGAACTTCAGCAGTGCCAGACTCAACAACAACTCTTCGGCACGACGCTCTCAACGTTTTGGTGCCGCCAAATGGAAGGGTATCCTCACATCGCTAAAATTGCCCTTGAGATCCTCCAGCCGTTTGTTACAACGTATCTCTGCGAGCATGCGTTTTTGAAACTGGTGGACATTAAAACAAAAAAGGAGCAGGCTTGCATGCGAAAATGATTTGAGGGTGGCCCTTGCCAAAACAAAACCACGCATTTCCCAGATCGCCTCCCGAAAAGAAGAACAGAAAACGCATTAAGATGCAATTCTTCTTAATTTTTCGGTCAAATTTGAGGGGTTCCACGAGTGTTCGGTGGGTTTCGTTAGGGTTCGGCACCTTTAAAAAGGTTAAGAACCACTGCTTTAGGCCAAGAGTTTGGAGAGCAATGCAGTGTCAGACTGTATCAAATTCTCAAGATATTGTTACACCCGTGGGTCCGTTCTGGTTACCTGGTTTGTCCCTTGAGTCATGTCAAAGCGACCACAACAATCAGGTGAGTCCACAGTCTCAGTCCAGATCGCGGCTTTTCCGCTCCTGATAACATACCCTTGGGCTCATAATCTGAGGAGTGAAACGAGGTTTTTCACACTCGAGGAGTGAAATGTGTTTGGTCTGCATGGTGTTCCTCAGCTGGTTGCCAAAGTGACACCACTGCAGGGCAAATTCTGTGGCCAAAGAAGGAAGTGCAACTCTGCTTGAACCTTTGGTAAAACTAAACCCAGGCTTCTCTCCTCAGAACGCAACCTTCTGGCTTCGTCGGTGGTCTCCTTCTCTCCTAGCTCTTTTCAAATTTTGTCTGAGATGAGGGCCTCCAGTCATTATTGGGAGTAGAGGCATATGTCGGGTCGAGTGACTGGGTTGGAAACTGAACTGATTGTCTGAAATAAGTGGGTTGGAGAAAAAGAACGAGTTGGTGATGGATTCCTTGGCTTTGCTAATGATTGGAAATGAGGATCCTGTATTTAAGAGGATCTGTTTTTTGGACACTTTTGTGTAATGCAGTGATGTTGGTTGATTCAAAGTAGGGCAAAAGGTCGAGGTGAACAGAGCAGGAAGAGGACATTCGAGAGGTGCAGTGCGGGTTTTAGGACACGTGTGCTGATGCCGTCTGCTCTGGACCCTTCGCAAGAGCAGAGTCCCGAGTTGGCAGAAACTTCTCCGCTTTATCAGAGGAAGAAATACCGTATGCAGGAGCGGTTGGGTGTGAGTGAGTATGGTCGGCACAGTGAGTGAGCTGTTGGGTACATGGAACTTGAAAGGAAACAAAATGGAGACATTTTGCCTTGTTAAGAGTGAAGTCGGTGGTGGTGCCATTTGTGGGGATGGAGGGCAAGTTTATACCAGAAACAAACTTGACAAAGTGCTGCCACATCCTCGAACGATCATTCCAATTCTTAGTCTTAGTGATACCAATGATATCGGTCATGGATTGTTGGTGTGCAAGAGGGAGACATTCAAGGTGTAACCGTATTTATTGATCGCAATCGTACCTTCATAAATCAAGAAGAAACAAGCATTCTGAGTATTGCGCTGCAAAACATGTTCCCTACCGGCAGTCTGTCGTCCGGAAAACTGTTGGGGAAATTACCAAAGTTCAAAGTGCCATAACTTTGTCAAAAATGATCGAAACGTCGTGAAGTTCGAATTTGATCTGTAATTTATCATGAGGAAACCATGTACCACTACCAAGTTTGAAATCATTAGCATTAAGAGTTTAGAAAAAAAGTCTGGAGAACTGTTCTTTGCGTGACCGATGGACAGACGGAGGGACGGAGTGCAAACCTATAGTCCCCTCCGGTGTACACCGGTAGGGGACTAACAAGGGAGGGGTGGGTGGGTCCTCGAAAAGTCTTTTTGGGTGGTCGTGGACTTTTCGGTCTTCACAGTCTTTTGGGTCATCTGTCTTTTTGGGTAGTCGTGGACTTTTCGGTCTTCAGTCTTTTAGGTCATCTCAGTCTTTTGGGTCCTCTGGATATTTTAGGTCCTCTGTGTATTTTGGCTCCTCTGGGTTTTTTTTGGTTCTTCGGGGTATTTTGTGTAAGAATGAGATTGAAGAGAATGTGGAACATTGTTATTAAAATCAAAAGGATTCGAACAACTTGTGAAAAATGAAACGTGAATTATTTCCCAAATACATAATTTAATAGTTAATAAATATATCAGTAATATATTTATTAGTTAATATATAATTAATAAATATATAATAAATATAAATATGGAAAACGCAACTATTGGGTGAGTAATTGTATGTTGAAAAACAAGTTTTTCAAACCACTGTTTAAAGATATGAACATGCGGCACCCACTCCCCCCCCCCCCCCCCCCCCAGCCCGATTTTCATCCGTCTGATTTAATTTGATTGGCGCCGCTCAAGGTAAACGACCCCTTTTACTGCCAAAGGAAGAATTGCATTTGCTGTGCAAACGCGATCAGATTGCTTTTGTTGACCGAATCCCACCGGAGGCTCCGCCCATCAAGGTTACGTCACCGCGCACAGACTTGTCATCCTGCTATCATCACCACGTCCTTCAGCACCGAGGACAAGGCCTCGTGCACGCGGACTCTGAAGATGTAGCAACGGTTTTTTGGGGCGGTGTATAATAAAGCGGAGCTTTGGACGAGGCCGTTTCTTTGCTACTGCGGTTCCGTTTTTGTACTTGGGTAAGTAAACGCGTTCGATACTCGCTTTACTCTCATTTATCTATAATAATACAAATTTCAGTTCGACACACGATCTGCTTTTTTCATTTTGCGCGTCGTGAATGCAGACAGTCTGTCCAACGGTGAATGAATGTGAAGGGGTGAGGGAGGGGAACCTGGAGGTGGGTGTGCGATGTGCGGCCCGTTGTGTTTTAATGACGGTCTTTCCTCAGGTAGCCTTGGTGTGTGTGTGTGTGTGTGTGTGTGTGTGTGTGTGTGTGCACGTGTACGATACATCATATATACATAAATACAAGGCCAGCTGAGGAAAGACCATCATTAAAATTGGAAATATATATATAAATTTGAGTTGTTCTTCATGTTCGCCATGCTTCTTCAATGCCTTACACAATTTATCTCGCCCTGACATCAGACCTACACAGCATTTTCTGACTGAACGTGTTGACTGGCCACAGGCACCAACCGAGATGTTAGACCATGGGCTCAGACTTGTTTGCAGTGTTGACACTGCAAGGTACATCATCACACAAGACCTGCACCACTTGGCACCTTTTGCAACACCTGATCCCAGATTGTACATGGTGACATTTGTTGTCCTCCATGCGGCAATGCATACATTTTCACATGCATCAACCGTTCGTTTCACTCGCTGGTCGGAGGTTATAACAATCGCAGACATGTCCACTGAGTCTCCAAACCATGCCTTCATTTCACGTTGCGTGGCCATGTTTGGAGTACCATCAACTATTGCCACCATCACGGGTCGCCAGTTCGAGTGGTCACGCTTCCACACGCTGATGGACCTTCTGGGAAGAATTGCTTCCACCAGCCCATCGTACCACCTAAGGTCTAATGGAATGGTGGAGCATTTTCACTGCCAGCTGAAGGTTTCACAAAAAACTTGTGCCAATCCGAGCTACACTGAAGCTCTATCATCATGTTTGGCATTCAGACTGCGGTTATAGCCTATCCATCCCCAGACCAGGAGATTTATCTCTATGCAGATGGTTGACCTGTGTATCACAACACGGAAGAATGAGTTCCTTGAATTGGTCTCTCGCTCTCTCTCTCTCTCTCTCTCTCTCTCTCTCTCTCGCGCTCTCTGTTGCCCTCAAAAATTTGTCCTCGTACTATGAAAAAAAACATCTGAGAGCCAATTGCTCTAAAACTCAAGTATGTGTCTTCCACTTGAAGAACAAATTAATATGCAAATCTAAAGCTGGATATTCTGTGGAGTGGAACCAGATGAGAACACTGCAACCCTGGCTATAATGATGTGACCCTTGATCGTTCCTTGATCTACAAAGCACACATCGATAAGCTGGAAGCAAATGCCAGCACTCGAAATGCTCTTCTTAGCAAACGAGGCAAATCAAAATGGCACCCTCTGTTTGTCCATGCCTGTGCGGTTTGGGAACGATGAACCCGTGCAAAGAAGATGATCCGGTGCTAAACTCCAGCTGTCACTGTATCAGCGCATGTCTGAAACCCACCAAGACCAGTAGTCTCTGCCTGCTCTCTGGCGTAGCACCACCTGACATTAGTATGGCTGTAGCTAGTCAGAAAGAACGCGGAGAATGAAAGACACTCAATGATCATCCGTTGCTCCCTTCATGTCTCAAATCGCGCAGAAGCTTCCTCTCTCCTGTCCAACCACTGGAATATAACTAATCATGGAGAAGGCTGAAACTTTGGGAAGACAGACTGGAAAAATCTCTCAAAGATGAACAGATGACCCTCACGCCATCAGACAAGATCCAGTCAGGTGCCAACCTGTCATGGGTAACCTGGCGCAGCCTGAACAGACTGCGGGCGGGCATGGGGAGATGCAAATGAAACATGGCTCGAGGTGAGGACACACTGAAGATGCAGAAGACTGTGAAAGTGGCCTTGGCTCCCAGACTATGCAACATTTCTTGAGCTGTGGCATGTTGCATGCATGGGACACGTGTGCCAGAGGATCGGGCAGACTGGAGGCTCATGATGCAGCGTTGGAGTGTGCTTTCTAATGGCAGACAGTGCTGTGACGATATGAAATGAACGATGAACTGGATATTTCCTTTGATCCTTCTTGTTTCTTGTTTGATTTTATATGACAGTTTGAACACTGGAGACGAGCGTACAGCATGGCGAGTAGAACCGACCTCACGATAGAGGAGCTGGAGCAGCTTGCATTGGGTACAGCGGTGAAGCGTGTGTCACTCATGCTCCAGTACCCGGACCAGATAGATAGGGTTGAACAGTATCGCAAGCGGGAGGCTCGCACCACGTCCACCCTCGAGATGCGCCTCAAGGTACTTTTTATGGTGAAGAATATTTGTTTTGCATATTTACTAATTTTTTTGTGGTTTATAAATTACTCGAATATGTCATCCATATCACACTGTAGGAACTTACTTTGGGTTTCAGCAAATGGTTATTGAAGTTGAAGATTCTGCCAATCTCTGTCGCTCCATTCCTCATCCCTCAGATCGGCAGTCTGCAGCCTCCTCACTCTCTGCAGACATGGACAAAATCACTGACTGGGCAAACAAGTGGAACATGTCTTTCAATCCTGACAAATCTCACACTCTTACGATGTCTCTCCGAAAAGACCGACTGGACAACCCTCCCATCCACTTTCTGAATAATCCTCTCCAAGAAGTTCTGTCACTCAAGCTTTTGGGTCTCACTATCTGCCATGATCTTTCCTGGGAAAACCACATTTCAAATCTGGCCTCCAAATCCAGTCGCCGACTGGACATCCTCCGTCGTGCGAAGTCCTTCCTTGGCACACCTGAGCTCCTCACCACATACAAGGCTTTCATCCGCAGCTCAATGGAATACTGCTCTCCCCTCTGGGCTGGTGCTCCTGCCTCACACCAAGCTCGTCTTCACGCTGTTGAAACCAAAGTGTTCAGAATCATTGGAATCTCCCGTGATGAAGCTACCTCCGAGGGCCTTTCACTCACTCATCGCAGGCAGGTTGGTGGTCTTTCTGTCTTCTACCGACTCCTCTCCGGCCTTGCTCCTCCAGCTCTCTCTGGGCTCTGTCCCCCAAATATTCCTAAAGGTCGCACAAGATCTGCCTGCAACCCTCTTATGGTTAAACTGCCAAAATCAAGACTCTCTGCTCACCTTCACCCTTTCATTCCTCTTTTCTCCCGCCTCTGGAACAAACTCCCCCACTCCCTTCAATCCCACTCCTCCCTCCAGGTCTTTAAAACAGCTGTTCACCACCATCTCTTATCTTCCCCCATCCAAAACCTTGATCTTTTCTACCCCCGCTAATTTCACCCCAAATCCTCTTTTTTGAAATACCAACTTATTTCCTGGAAGTCCTTTGTGTACTGTGTTTATACTTCTCCCACCTCCCCCATTCCCACGCCACCTCCCCCCAAGCCCTCTCCCTCCCACACATTCCCGATGTCCCTCACAAATGTTGTGTTTATGTGCTTCCCCTTCTCTCCCCATCTTGTCTACCGCTCCCCTTTTTATATACTTTGTTTGTTTGTCTGTTTGATTTGTTTGTGTGATAAATGTTAGCTCTTTCACGAGCCTCGATTATGTATAGAAAAAAAATAAATAAATACATTTTCAGTTCAAAAATCGTTTTCACCGCTGCGGTGCAGCAGACAGCAAATGGGTAAGGCCCTTTGAATGCAAAATGAAAATCCAGAAGCCGTTGTACAATTATACAACACTTTGCATGTTATCTCTCCCAGAGTGCATTGCAGTCCCAGCTAGAGGGAGTCTGCCTGGGCCTAAGTCAGTTGCACGAGGCGCTGGAACATGCTCGGCACATACGCTCGGCCCTCGGAGGCCTGTGGGACGAGCTGCAGACTTGCAGCGCCGTGGCGGCTCGTCTCGGTGACGTCAAGTCACTGGCAGAGGAGCATGCCCACCTTGCTTCGGCAATGGAACACATGAAGATCATTTGCAGCGGTGGGTTTGCTTTTGATCCTGAAAATAAACTTGTCTGTTTCCCCTCGACATCAAATACACCTTCAACCTTCAAATACAACTTCAACTGCCAAAATCAAGACTTTCTGCTCACCTTCACTCCTTCAATCCTCTTTTCTCCCGCCTCTGGAACAAACTCCCCCACTCTCTTCAATCCCACTCCACCCTCCAGGTCTTTAAAACAGCTGTTCACCACCATCTCTTATCCTCCCCCATCCAAAACCTTGATCTTTTCTACCCCCGCTAATTTCGGTCCCCTTGTGTTTTATACCTCTCCCCACCCCCCCCCTCCCCTTCCCACGCCTCCTCCCCCCAAGCCCTCTCCCTCCCACACTTCTCCCTGCTCTCAAATGTTGTGGTTGTGTGCTTCCCCTTCTCTCCCCATCTTGTCTTCCGCTCCCTCTTTTTGTATATTTTGTTTGTCTGGTTGATTTGTTTGTGAAATAATTGTTAGCTCTTTCACGAGCCTCGATTCAGTATACAAAAAAAAAAAAAAAAAAAAAAACCACAATGGATTTGTAACAGAGAAATCTGAATTGCCGACACAGTGCGCGAGTTGGAGCGCCAGGCACTGGCTTTGGCAGAAGACGGACACCTGCTCAAGGCACATCAGCAGCTCGCCGAGCTGGAAGCATCACGGGATTCGCTTTTGCAGCGGCAGCACGGCCATGGCAGCAGCGCTGCGAACATCCGCCTCATCCGACATTACTTTGCGGGCACTGAGGCCCTGGCTGGTCAGATCATCCAAATGTTCACATTTTATACATGTGGAGCACTTTGCCTATTGGTGGAAGAATCTTCTTCTTTTTTTAATGTGCACCGCTTAAATGAAATTAGAAACCTCACCTGATGACATGTTGGGTTAGAACATCCGACTGCTCTTCAAACTCATTCGCTGAGCTTGGGGAAAGTGACTTAACTTCCCAGAGAACTCTGAGTACCGAACTGTAGTTCTGTAACTGAATGCTTTGACCCAACACTAATTGCAACAGAATGTTTTTCACTTTTTTTTTTCTTCTGACAGATTCCTGGTACAAAATATCAAAAGTTTAGCAAAAAATAATTGGAGTAACATTTGTTTTTTTTTTTATTTGTAAAAAACACCACTATTGTCTCATTTATACAAGTCTTTCACAGCATTTTGGTAAACTCAGTGACATGGTGAATACAAGATGTTGGAGGTGCAATGATTTAAAAGTGCAATAGAAAACATTTATTACAAAATTAACATAAATGACTTCATTTTTGATCACATTTAACAATAATCAGTCATCATCTTCTTCTTCGCTTTGTGTAACATAAAGTCAGGTTTTGGAGCATTGCCAAAAAGTCCTCGACAGATAGAACGATTTTCAGTCATCATCTTCTTCTTCGCTTTGTGTAACATAAAGTCAGGTTTTGGTGCATTGCCTCAATGTCCTCGACAGATAGAGCGATTTTCAGTCATCATCCTCTTCTTCGCTTTGTGTAACATAAAGTCAGGTTTTGGAGCATTGCCTCAAAGTCCTCGTCAGATAGAGCGATTTTCAGTCATCATCCTCTTCTTCGCTTTGTGTAACCTAAAGTCAGGTTTTGGTGCATTGCCACAAAGTCCTCGATAGGTAGAGCGATAATCACTCATCCTCTTCTTCGCTTTGTGGAACATAAAGTCAGGTTTTGGAGCATTGCCACAAAGTCCTCTACAGATAGAGCGATAATCAGTCATCATCCTCTTCTTCGCTTTGTGTAACATAAAGTCAGGTTTTGGTGCATTGCCACAAAGTCCTCGACAGATAGAGCGATAATCAGTCATCATCCTCTTCTTCGCTTTGTGTAACATAAAGTCAGATTTTGGAGCATTGCCTCAAAGTCCTCGATAGGTAGAGCGATAATCAGTCATCATCCTCTTCTTAGCTTTGTGTAACATAAAGTCAGGTTTTGGAGCATTGCCACAAAGTCCTCTACAGATAGAGCGATAATCAGTCATCATCCTCTTCTTCGCTTTGTGTAACATAGTCAGGTTTTGGTGCATTGCCACAAAGTCCTCGACAGATAGAGCGATAATCAGTCATCATCCTCTTCTTCGCTTTGTGTAACATAAAGTCAGATTTTGGAGCATTGCCTCAAAGTCCTCGACAGGTAGAGCGATTTTCAGTCATCATCCTCTTCTTAGCTTTGTGTAACATAAAGTCAGATTTTGGAGCATTGCCACAAAGTCCTCGACAGATAGAGCGATAATCAGTCATCATCCTCTTCTTCGCTTTGTGTAACATAAAGTCCGATTTTGGAGCATTGCCTCAAAGTCCTCGACAGATAGAGCGATAATCAGTCATCATCCTCTTCTTCGCTTTGTGTAACATAAAGTCCGATTTTGGAGCATTGCCTCAAAGTCCTCGACAGATAGAGCGATAATCAGTCATCATCCTCTTCTTCGCTTTGTGTAACATAAAGTCAGATTTTGGAGCATTGCCTCAAAGTCCTCGACAGGTAGAGCGATAATCAGTCATCATCCTCTTCTTCGCTTTGTGTAACATAAAGTCAGATTTTGGAGCATTGCCTCAAAGTCCTCGACAGGTAGAGCGATAATCAGTCATCATCCTCTTCTTAGCTTTGTGTAACATAAAGTCAGATTTTGGAGCATTGCCACAAAGTCCTCGACAGATAGAGCGATTTTCAGTCATTATCCTCTTCTTCGCTTTGTGTAACATAAAGTCAAGTTTTGGAGCATTGCCTCAAAGTCCTCGATAGGTGGAGCGATAATCAGTCATCATCCTCTTCTTCGCTTTGTGTAACATAAAGTCAGGTTTTGGAGCATTGCCACAAAGTCCTCGATAGGTGGAGCGATAATCAGTCATCATCCTCTTCTTCGCTTTGTGTAACATAAAGTCAGATTTTGGAGCATTGCCTCAAAGTCCTCGATAGGTAGAGCGATAATCAGTCATCATCCTCTTCTTCGCTTTGTGTAACATAAAGTCAGGTTTTGGAGCATTGCCACAAAGTCCTCGACAGGTAGAGCGATAATCAGTCATCATCCTCTTCTTCGCTTTGTGTAACATAAAGTCAGATTTTGGAGCATTGCCACAAAGTCCTCGACAGATAGAGCGATTTTCAGTCATCATCCTCTTCTTAGCTTTGTGTAACATAGTCAGATTTTGGAGCATTGCCACAAAGTCCTCGATAGGTGGAGCGATTTTCAGTCATCATGCTCTTCTTCGCTTTGTGTAACATAAAGTCAGGTTTTGGAGCATTGCCTCAAAGTCCTCGACAGATAGAGCGATTTTCAGACATCATCCTCTTCTTCGCTTTGTGTAACAAAAAGTCAGGTTTTGGAGCATTGCCACAAAGTCCTCGATAGGTGGAGCGATAATCAGTCATTATCCTCTTCTTAGCTTTGTGTAACAAAAAGTCAGGTTTTGGAGCATTGCCACAAAGTCCTCGATAGGTGGAGCGATAATCAGTCATTATCCTCTTCTTAGCTTTGTGTAACAAAAAGTCAGGTTTTGGAGCATTGCCACAAAGTCCTCGACAGATAGAGCGATTTTCAGTCATCATCCTCTTCTTCGCTTTACCATTTGAGTACCAGCTCACTGGTAATTCCTTGTTTGTCGTTAACGGCGGCAAAAAGGGTTGGCGTCAGGAAGGGCATCCGGCCGTAAAACATTGCTTCAAAAAGGGGACCGAAAAAACAACAACAACCACGGTTCCCGAAAAAGGCCAACCCCGCTTTGCGGGGGAAAATGGCCTCTAAAGGTGGTTATTTTTTTTTATATATCCTCTTCTTCGCTTTGTGTAACATAGTCAGGTTTTGGAGCATTGCCTCAAAGTCCTCGATAGGTGGAGCGATAAATCAGTCATCATCCTCTTCTTCGCTTTGTGTAACATACAGTCAGGTTTTGGTGCATTGCCTCAAAGTCCTCGATAGGTGGAGCGATAATCAGTCATCATCCTCTTCTTCGCTTTGTGTAACATACAGTCAGGTTTTGGTGCATTGCCTCAAAGTCCTCGACAGGTAGAGCGATAATCAGTCATCATCCTCTTCTTTGCTTTGTGTAACATAAAGTCAGGTTTTGGAGCATTGCCTCAAAGTCCTCGACAGGTAGAGCGATAATCAGTCATCCTCTTCTTCGCTTTGTGTAACATACAGTCGGGTTTTGGTGAATTGCCACAAAGTCCATGACATCCTGTATACCCATAGCTACATTGTAATCCATCTTTTCAACATGAACATCTGGAGGTTTTGCAGTCTCCTCTGCATCTGCATCTGATGTGATGATCTCTGGTAACCGTTGAGATGCTGGCAGTAAGTCTGTTTGCAGAAGTACCATCCTTCCATCATGAACCGTTCATCCCCACTAAAGAGGATCCCATTTCCATGTTACCTTGCCAGACTTTGATTGATGCTGGACTCTGAGTGAGTGGAATAAAGCAGCTGCTCATGAAGGTGGCAGGGAATGTGACTGTACGCATTTGGTACTTGGTGCAACAGTTGGGTATCTTGCCGATCTTCATCTTCTAATCTTCATCAATGTTCTATCCGACTCTCTGGAAAATCCTCTTTATCTTTTTCCTGATGACTCCACCATCTGTTGCTCCACTCCATCTCTCATTCCTCCGATTGGCAAGCAACAGCCTCTTCACTCTCTGCAGACCTGAATAAAATCACAAACTGGTCAACCAAGTGGAACATGTCTTTCAATCCTGACAAATCTCACACACTCACTTTGTCTCATCCTCTTCTTTGTCTCAGTCTCTCCCAAAATACCCCGTCTGGAAAACCCTCCCATCTACTTTCTCAACAATCCTGTTGAAGAAGAAGTTCTATCACTCAAGCTTTTGGGTCTCACTATCTGCAGTGATATCTCCTGGGAAAACCACATTTGCAAGCTGGCCTACAAAGCCAGTCGCCAACTGGGCATCCTCCGTCTTGCGAAGTCCTCCCTTGGCACTTCCGAGCTGCTCACCACATACAAAGCTTTCATCTGCAGCTCAATGGAATACTGTTCTCCCCTCTTGGCTGGTGCTCCTGCCTCACACCTAGCTCGGCTTCACGCTGTTGAAACCAAGGTTTTCAGAAGCATTGGAATCTCACGCGATGAAGCTGATTCCAAGGGCCTTTCACTCGCTCACAGCAGGCAGGTTGGCAGTCTTTCTGTCTTTTACCGACTCCTCTTCGGCCTTGCTCACCCTGCGCTGTCTGTGCTCTGTCCTCCAAGTATTCCTGCAGGATGCACAAGATCTACGAGTAACCCTCTCCTGGTGAAATTTGCCAAAATCAAGACTGTCCCAGGCCTCTCTCTTCCATAGATCTCCTGATGTCCCTGTTCCCTTCTGATGTTGTGCTCCCCTCTCTCTCCCCCTCTTGTCTCCCGCTCCCTTTATTATATATTCTATGTGTTGGCTCTTATATGAGCCTCGACCAAGCATTTATGCCAGGAAGAGGACCGACAGACGTGCTCTTTATTGTGAGGCAATTGCAGGAGAAGTACATGGAGAAGAGGAAGAAGTTGTTTCTTGGGTTTGTTGATCTGGAGAAAGCATTCGATAGGGTTCTACGTGAAGTCGTGACATGGGCATTGAGGAAGTTAGAAGTGGAGGAATGGTTGATCAGAGTAGTGATGGCAATGTACAAAAGAGCGCGCACAGCTGTAAGGACGAAGGACGGGAACAGTGGTGAGTTTGAGGTGAAGGTGGGAGTGCATCAGGGGTCGGTACTAAGTCCACGACTATTTGTAGCTGTGATGGAGGTGCTGGCTCGGAACGTAAAGGAGGGTTTACCGTGGGAGTTGTTGTATGCAGATGATCTGGTGTTGATTGCGGAAAGTATGGATGGACTGAAGGAAAAGATGAACAAGTGGAAAGAATGTATGGAGACAAAAGGTCTGAAGGTGAATATAGGAAAGATGAAGGTGATAAGTGGTAAAGCATGTGGTGAGGTGGAAAGAACTGGGAAGTGGCCATGTGCTGTGTGCAGGAAGGGTGTCGGAGTGAACTCCATTCAATGTACAATGTGCGCTAAGTGGGTTCATCAAAAATGTAGTGGTCTGAGAGGGTCATTAACCAGTGTGGCAGCTACATTCAAATGTAAGGTGTGCACAGAGGGAGCTGCAGATGGAGGAAATGTTGAGTTGGATCTTGGAGATAGCGTGAAGCTGGAAGGTGTGAAAACATTTTGCTACCTCGGAGACGTGCTGAATGGTGAAGGTGGATCAGACTCGGCAACGGTTGCTAGAGTGAGATGTGCATGGAAGAAGTTTCGGGAACTGAGTGGCATGCTGATGAGGAGGGGAGTGTCGTTGAAGCTGAAGGGAAAGGTGTATGCTGCATGTGTGAGAAGTGTTATGATTTATGTGAGCGAGACATGGGTAATGAATGTAGAGCAGCAAGGAAGGCTGGAAAGGGTGGAAATGCGAATGGTTCGGTGGATGTGCGGAGTATCGTTGAGAGAGAGGAAGACAAATGATGAATTGCGAAAGATGATGGGAATAGAGCCTGTGATTGATGCTGTGAAGAGGAACAGGTTGAGATGGTTTGGTCATGTGTTGAGGAAGGATGAAAGTGACTGGTTGAGAAGAGTGATGGAAATGAATGTAGAAGGAAGTAGAGGACGGGGAAGACCGAGAAAGACTTGGCTAAAGATGGTGGAAGACGAAATGCGGGCAAGGGGGTTAACAAGGAGAGATGCAGAAATTAGGGCAAAATGGAGAAGATTGTCATGGGGACCGCAAGGCTAACCCCCGCTCTAGCAGGGAAAATGGTCTTAAAATGCATGTTGTTGTTGTTGTTGTTGTTGTTGTTGTTGTTGTTGTTGTTGACCAAGCATTAAAAAAAATGGCCATACACAATGGGTTGTAATCTATCATCAATATAATTATTTGCATCACATGACTTTTGTGCACTTTTTCCCCTTTGGCAACTGACTTTTTTTATTTCAGCACATTAATTATAATAACTGCTTTTGCTTATTTCATAGGTGAACTGAACAAACAGGTATGGCTCGTATTACAACGAGCTTTGGGCACAGCTCGCCATGACCCAGCCTTACTTGTATCTGCCCTACGCATTGTACAACGGGAGGAGAACCTTGACAAGCAGGCCTTGGTGAAACAACAGCAGACTGGGTTTCTTCCACCTGGCAGGCCCAAAGAACTTCGCAAGGGTGTCATGGAGGTGGGTTTACCTGTGGTAGTTGGATATGCAGTATCAAGAGGATGTTTTTCAGGAAAGCTGTACAAAAACAAAATCGAGATGCAATGTCCTCGGTTCACGTGGGCACTGATGCAGTCTCGGCTCATTTCAGAAATTGAACTGAGGGCTACCAGAAACTTCTCCATCTTCCCAGGAAAGGTGTGAAAGGTAGTGTCCAGGAGTAGTTGGGTACAAGTGGATAGAGGAGGTACAGGGAGCGAGGGGTTGGGTATGCAAGATTTGGAAGTGAACACAGAATTGAGACATTCAACCTTCTCAGGAGAATTGTTAGCTGTGGTACCATTTTAAGCGATGGAAAAGATAGAGGGGGAGCATACACCAGATACACACTGGACAAGGCACAGCCAAGTCTTTAAGGAAGCAGACAGGTTGGAGATGTCAGCCTTGAGATTGGCCAGTAAGTCACTGCCAGACTCTGCTATGCTGAGGAGACTCTGATAGCAGCCAGAGGGATGTGGACACTCACAAGAACGTGGAGAGGGAGCAGGGATGAGGGGATGTGGTGAGTGTGGTATGATGGGTTGGTCGAGCTGTCATGGTAGAGGGAGACACGGAAGAGGGGCAGGGGTAATATGTACCTGGATATGCAGGAGATTATGTGGGGTACGGGACTTCGGTGAAGGGATTTACCAACGAAATCCCAGTATTCACGACAAAATGGGTTTGTTTTTGGAACTCCGAGGTCAGAAAGATGAGGACTGACATCAGGATTTGGATGGCAGGAAGGGTCATTATAGGCACATACATTTTACAGCGCAACAATAATGCAATGGGAGCATGTTTGCGAGTGATGCAGGAATGAATGACGAGGAAGCAGTATGGGAGAACGACATTTGGAAATGAGTGTTGGAAGATTAAACATTTTAAAATCGTCATTTCAAAGATTTGAATTGACAGAATGTGAACGGAGGAGAAAAAAAACGAGGACATGGCAGAAACAAGAAATGGTTTGGGGACTGAATGCCGCAAGGAATAAGCTGATGTTGTGTGATCATAATGAGCGATGTATTTTGTTTCTTACAATTTTGAGAACTAGGGCATGCCCGTACTATATATATGCCCGTACTATATATATATCTAAAATTATATCCCCCCCCCCCCCTCTATTTACATGAAATGGTTTGGTCCATTCGCAACGCCAAAGCGAACGGCGAACGGCTTGCGAGTACGGTGACAATCCCCCCCCCCCTCTATTTACATGAAATGGTTTGGTCCATTCGCAACGACCACAGAACCCCCCCCTCTATTTACATGAAATGGTTTGGTCCATTCGCAACGCCAAAGCGAACGGCGAACGGCTAAATCGCCATAGCTCGGTAACTACTTGTCCGATTAATTTCAAACCTTGAAAAGGCACATCCTCGGGTCCCCAGCAATATACCTGGCAAGTTTCAAGTATATCGGACCGGTAGTTGTCGAGAAACAGCGGTCACAGACAAACATACATACATACATCTATCTATAATTCCAGTAATCTCTGTGTGTATGTTTGTATGTTTGTATGTTTGTATGTTTGTATGTATGTTTGTCTGTGACCGCTGTTTCTCGACAACTACCGGTCCGATATACTTGAAACTTGCCAGGTATATTGCTGGGGACCCGAGGATGTGCCTTTTCAAGGTTTGAAATTAATCGGACAAGTAGTTACCGAGCTATGGCGATTTAGCCGTTCGCCGTTCGCTTTGGCGTTGCGAATGGACCAAACCATTTCATGTAAATAGAGGGGGGGTTCTGTGGTCGTTGCGAATGGACCAAACCATTTCATGTAAATAGAGGGGGGGGATTGTCACCGTACTCCCAAGCCGTTCGCCGTTCGCTTTGGCGTTGCGAATGAACCAAACCATTTCATGTAAATAGAGGGGGGGGATATAATTTTAGATATATATATAGTACGGGCATATATATAGTACGGGCATGCCCTAGTCTATCTATAATTCCACTAATCTCTGTGTGTATGTTTGTTTGTATGTTTGTATGTTTGTATGTTTGTATGTTTGTCTGTGACCGCTGTTTCTCGACAACTACCGGTCCGATATACTTGAAACTTGCCAGGTATATTGCTGGGGACCCGAGGATGTGCCTTTTCAAGGTTTTAAATTAATCGCAGAAGTAGTTACCGAGCTATGTCCAAAAAACGATTCAACCAATCAGAGAGCAGCGAGCTATCACGTGTGCCGAACGTGGCGAACAGACTCTGCCTCGGATGGCACATTTGAGAGCGTATTCATTTATTTCCCGTCGGCAAACTATGTTGGCGCTATGTTGGCGTTAAACGATGTTTTAAAACTAATTAAAACTAATTTGCGATTCTTTCGCTTTGCGATGCGATTTGCGATTGCGTTAAACTCGCTCGGGCGTTAAACTATGTTTTAAAACTAATTAAAACGAATTTGCGATTCATTCGCTTTCCTGCGCATTTGTGCACGCGATGGCGATTTCTTTACCAAACTCCGCAAGCGCCAAGCCGTTAGCTTTGGACCAAACCATTTCATGTAAATAGAGGGGGGGGGATTGTCACCGTACTCGCAAGCCGTTCGCTTTGGACCAAACCATTTCATGTAAATAGAGGGGGGGGATTGTCACCGGACTCGCAAGCCGTTCGCTTTGGACCAAACCATTGCATGTAAATAGAGGGGGGGGATTGTCACCGTACTCGCAAGCCGTTCGCTTTGGACCAAACCATTTCATGTAAATAGAGGGGGGGGATTGTCACCGGACTCGCAAGCCGTTCGCTTTGGACCAAACCATTGCATGTAAATAGAGGGGGGGGGATATACTTTTAGATATATATATAGTACGGGCATGCCCTAGTACATACAAACATACAAACATACAAACATACAAACATACACACAGAGATTACTGGAATTATAGATAGATGAGGGATGGATTGGGAGTGATGTTGAAAAGGGGATGAGTGCGACAGAAGAGTGATGAAAGAAAAGGATAGGGAATGAGTCTTTGAGGAAACAAATGTGCTGAAAACGTGGCCGACAAGGAACAAAACAGACCATCAAACATGGATGGGGTAATAAGGCTGTTTTTATTCATTTGTTTGTTTAAAATAAAATTCGAGAAAGTATAAGGAAGGCCTTAAGTCGAGAATGGGATTAGGGAAGGTGATAGACGATGGAACGAAAGAACGACAAACAGGTGTGTAAGGGGTTAATTGGCCATCCCTCTCTAGCCAAGACAGATCACACGAGATCAAAATACCCAAACATACATTCGACATGCATGACGAGTGCACAGTATGAACAATAATCGGCACAAACAAGAGTGGACCACAAGAGACTGCAGTGGAGACAGATATCGAATGCTACTGCATACTTACCTTTGGAAGCAATTGTCACTCGCAGCAGAGAAGAACAGCTGCCTCTGCCTAAAAACAGAAACCGGAAGTATGATTCACGTGGTAAGTTTTAAAAGAAATCCTCTAATATTAATAATCCAACACACTTGACATATTGCACCAGTAAATAACTATTCCAGCATGGTCCTCTTCCATGAATTTCTATTTTTTGCTACATTTTGTTAATTTCCATCTCGACTGTTGGTTCACGAGTTATCAAACAGAGTGACCACTATATTCGTCATGGGTGTGTGTGTGTGTGTGTGTGTCTGTCTGTCTGTCTGTCCGCAGCATAACTACCCGATGATATCATCCGATCTTGATGAAACTTGGGTGGGAGGTTGATATCATGATCTAGTTGTGTCCTGCCTAGAGTGGGCGTATTGCGCCCATTGTGGGTGGAGCCACGCCCGAAAAAGATGTCTTTTTAGGGGGTAATCGAGTTCAAGCTACATCTTGTCCGAGGGAGTTGGTGGAATCTGACAGGGGTTTCGGTATTTGGTTAGGCCAATGTCATGTGTCTAACCCCACGGAGCTCGATTTTTCATTTTCGCCCCAAGGTCAAGGTCACAAGGTCACGAAATTTAGAAAAGTCGATTTTTAAAAATGGTTTTATTACATTGTTCGCTTCCTGATAGGGTGAAATGTCGTACATGATCTTATATTATCACATCCATCATGAAATACAAGTTTTCCAATAAATTTCAGAATCTTGGACTTTTGACCTTTGAAGGTCACAAAGGTCAAATTTTCAAAGTTGTCGGAATCAAACCGAATTTTCGGTATTGTGTAGCTAACTAACCTCATAACTGATTATACATTATTTTCTATCATTTCAAGGTCAGTAACCTTCGTTTTGACATTTCAAGGTCACAAAGGTCAAATTTCAAAGTTGTCGGAATCGAACCAAATTTTCGGTATTGTGTAGCTAACTAGTCTCATAACTGATTATACATTATTTTCTATCTCATTTCAAGGTCAGTAACCTTCGTTTTGACATTTCAAGGTCACAAAGGTCAAATTTTCAAAGTTGTCGGAATCAAACCAAATTTTCGGTATTGTGTAGCTAACTAGTCTCATAACAGATTATACATTATTTTCTATCTCATTTCAAGGTCAGTAACCTTCGTTTTGACATTTCAAGGTCACAAAGGTCAAATTTTAAAAGTTGTCGGAATCAAACCAAATTTTCGGTATTGTGTAGCTAACTAGTCTCATAGCAGATTATACATTATTTTCTATCTCATTTCAAGGTCGGTAACCTTCGTTTTGACATTTCAAGGTCACAAAGGTTAAATTTTCAAAGTTGTCGGAATCAAACCAAATTTTCGGTATTGTGTAGTTAACTAGTCTCATAACAGATTATACATTATTTTCTATCTCATTTCAAGGTCGGTAACCTTCGTTTTGACATTTCCAGGCCAGCACCACACACAATTGCGTACAGCTGGCTCTTAAAGGACTGCGCATGCAGCGCATTGGGGCCCTTTGTAAATAGGCATGTACACCGCATGTCGGGGGCCGACACCTGCCACGTGGGCCCCCGACCCCCCAGTCCGGGCCTGTTTTGGTTGTAGTCCGTCCTTT
This sequence comes from Myxine glutinosa, assembly GCF_964187855.1. Taxonomy (NCBI): domain Eukaryota; kingdom Metazoa; phylum Chordata; class Myxini; order Myxiniformes; family Myxinidae; genus Myxine; species Myxine glutinosa. The sequence goes on along the minus strand of NC_136262.1, from coordinate 9,865,775 downwards.
GTCATTGATTACCGCTCGTGAACCATCGTCGTCTCCTGACTTGTATCTTTTTATTTGTACTTCGACATGAAAGTATGATTTTGTATTTGAAGACGCGGCTTTTTCATATTGTTGCGAATATGGAATTTGACCTCCATATCCGCTTGTAAATATTCCCCTATCTTCTCCGATACTCCCCAACTCTCCCCTTACCCCATTCCCTAGTCCCATTGTCTGTAAACAACACCCATTAGAGCCGATCTTCCCCTTCATTCCCCCATTAAATGTCGTGCCCAGGTCCCCCGCACCACACGTAGACAATTATAGGACATCTTGCTAGTTATTCTTAATCTATGTCAGTTAAGGACTTGTTTCCATTAATTATGACTCTTCGTTGCACCAGAATGTGATGATATGGCACCAGTAGGAGTTTAGGACCTTCCCATACCTCCCCGCATCTCTTCCCATCATCTCAAGCTCCAACAACAACCACAACAACAGCGGCTTTGCGTCCTCACTCCGGCTCGGTTGGCCGCCATTGAACATGTGCTCGACGGGGTTACCCAGAAGGGGGCTCCCTGTCGGCCCCTCGTCAAGGGCGGAGCCGGTAACCCCCGCACCCAATGAGAAGCCATGGGCCGATGCCATATGGGGCGGAGCTAACGAGCGAGGGCGTGACTCCCCGCCGGATATACGCGGCCCCGCGCCGGACGTGACGAGAGATGCGCCCCGAGCTTGGAAGGACAAGACGCCACCCTCCCGAGCGCTGAGCGACCTCCCCGGCATCTCCACCAAAGTCGCGACCCACGAGCGCTGAGCGACCTCCCCGCATCTGCTGGACACCACCGTACGTGATTCTGTCCCTGAGCCAGGTGCACCTGAGCCATCGCGACCTGCCTCCCCTTTTCATCAACCCCCGTGTGAGTCAGCGTTGTCCCGTTTATCTGTGGTCTGTCTAGGGTTAATATAAGAGTGTGTCTAAGTGCCCACCTTCCTATGTTTCCCTCTTGTCCCTGTAATCTAACCTTTTTCCGTACGAATATACTTGAGAACTGAACCCCTGGTGTCGTATTGTGTCATTATAATCCAGCCGGGTGTCTTCTTTTTCTTATTGAGCCAGCATAGCGCGATTAGTCAACATTCGGGCACAATCGGGTAACGTGTGCAGACGTGGTCATACCATAAAACCGCTCGGGAAATAACATCCAAGCCACGTCTGTAACAAGTGGTGTCGAGGAGTGAGATTCGGACCCGGGACTAAATTAGTTAGGCCCAAATTTTGGGAGGGAAAATCGATCCGGAGCGCGTACTGCGCTCGACAAAATCGATCCGGAGCGCGTACGGCGCTCGACAAAATCGATCCGGAGCGCGGGTACTGCGCTCGACGAAAGTATAACGGCGAAATTTCGAATTTGTTTTACGAAACTCGAATTTTGAAAGTCGCGCTATGGCGGATCAAGACGGCTGGGGTCCGGTAGGGGAGAGTGAAGCAGGGTCGGTCCAGGACCAAATTGAGACACGTGAGGAGAGCGAAACAGCGGGGGTAGCAGACGCGCGAAATGGCGCCTCGCACATAGCTACGTGGGCCGCACCCGCTGCACAAGTGGGAGGGATGGCCCAGATGCAGGTCCTCATGGAGCAATTTATGGCGCAAATGCAGGCGTCCCTCAAACTGCAGAGTAACCAATTGGGGGTAATGGGGAACCGGATGGATGCTCAGGGTGAGCGATTGGAGGGCCAAATGGGGGTAATGGGAAACCAAATGGGGGTAATGAGGGACGAAGCGAGGGGTACCGGTGAGAAGTTAGACAATAATTTTGAGGAGTTAGACAAGAAAATTGGGAAGTTAGACAATAATTTTGAGGGGTTAGACAACGGGATAAAAGAAGTGAAAAATGGGTTAACGGGGGTAGAAAACAGAATGGCCGCTCAAGAGAATCAAATGGAAGGGATGCAAAAAGGGTTAGAGGGGTTAGAAAACAGTATGGAAGGCAAATTGAGGGACATGAGGGACCAAGCGGAAAGGGAAGTTAAACAAATGGAGCAGCAGATAGAGGGGGTCAGAATGGGGGTAGAAACCAAACTGGATGCTCACAGGGAGGAAATGGAGCAGATGAGGGTGGCATCTGGGCAGGAGATGCAAGTGATGGGAGAGGAGATCAGAAGAGGAGTGAGTGAGGAGGTCGGAGGAGTGCGCGAGGAGGTGAGGCACTGTGAGGAGCACATGGAAAAGGAGGTGAGAAAGGGGACTGTAAAGTTACAAGGGGGCATAGAGGACCTGACGCAGGAGGTGGAGCAGCTGACGGTGGGACAGACGGAGTTAGTGGAGCAGGTTCAAAGGAACACTGCGGTATTAGGAGGTTTAAAAGCGACACAAAACGACATAAAAAACGACTTGGTAGCGACGAAGAGGGAATGTCAGATGGTACGTGAGGGACTGACAACGAGGTTGGACGAGGTGGTAGAGGTAATGGAGACGAAGGACCGGCAGGTGAGGACGCACATGGAAACGGTCAAGGTAGCCTTAGAGGATGAGCTTGAGGAGACGTACCGGGACATAAAAGAGGTGAAGCAGAAATTAGAAGAAGTGGAAGAAGGGGTGAGCGAAATTAAGAAGCGACGGAGAGAGGATAACAAAGAGATAAAGGAGGAAGTAAAAGAATTGGTCCAAAGTCTGTGTTTGGATCGTGATGATGTGCTCATTAACCGGATGAGGGATTCGCAGGTGATGGAGGAGAAGCGAAGAGGAAGAGGACCCGGTGTAAGTGGTGACCAATATGGTCGTGCGTATGATGCGCCAGGGGATTTAATGAGCTTGGGGGTCGAGATGGACCCGGGTGTTCGTGAGAGGCCACTGGTGAAGTGTGCGAAAGGTCTGGTGTGCGAAAAAGGAGGTGTGCGAGAATGTCCGACCATGGGGTGTGTGAGGAAAAAGTGCGTGCCAAGGAGTGAGTGTGCTGGCGAGAGTGAGTCGGTCGTAGCGCGTGTGCGAGGGAGCACATGGAAGCGTGGTGTGGTGAGTGTTACAGAGGGTGTGACGGGAGAGTGTGCGCGAGAAAGGTGTGTGACAGACAGGTGCATGAGGAAAGAGTGCGCTGTCAGAAGTAAGGAAGAGTGTCCACCTGTGGTGAGTGTTACAGAGGGTGTAACGGGAGAGTGTGCGCGAGAAAGGTGTGTGACGGACAGGTGCATGGGGAAAGAGTGTGCTGTCAAGAGTAAGGGTGAGTGCGCTGTCAGGAATGGAGGTGAAAGTAGTGAGAGTGACAAGGAGAGTGAGCTGGTTGTGACAGGTGAGCGAGGATGTACACCTGGGATGGAAGGATGTACACCTGGAATGGTAGAGCGTGAGTGGGAATGCACGCTGGAGTTGGTGGTGAGGCACGTGGTTGGGTGTGCGAATGAGAGCACACCTGTGATTGTCACAGAGGAGGTGACAGAGGAGGGGGCGCGAAGAGGTGTTTTGGTGAGGTGTGCGAGCAACGAATGTGTGCCAAGGTGTTCGGTGGTCAGGTGTGTGACCAAGGCTGTGAGTGGAATGGGTGTACCTGGGTGTGTAAGGAACGGTACAAGGAGAATGGGAACAGCTGCATGTATGAGCAAGGAACGGGCTGCGGGGTGTAAGCATGCAGGTGAAGCATCGACGTTACACGGGTTAAAGGTCAGGTCGACTTTTAGCCGAAGCGGGCCCTCGGTGCGTGCCGGGCTTCGCGTGCCGCGAGAACCAGCGGGGATCCGAGCCACGGCGGGTTCAAAAGGACCGCCGTGCGCGATCCGTGCTGGGCCTCGCTTTGAACGTCCGTGCTCCACTAGGCGGAGCGGGCGGCCCGATAGAAAGAGTCGTTATGGCGACCACGTTTTGTTGAGACGTGCCGGCAGGTCGAGATCGGGACATTGGATGGCTCCACGCCGAGGTGATGCGTGGGATCTCGGCACGGGTAAGCCCCCGTCCCTGCACCGAGTGCCGGACGCACCCAGCCGCTGGCACAGAACAACCAGCATTCATGGCTTGGCTTTACGAAGCCGGGCTTTGGACAGGAATTGGCGCACCGAGAGGTATTAGTGAGTCGACTGGGTGATGAGGTTAGTGTTTTGGACCCAAAATTAGAGAAAAGCAAAATTTGATGATTGGCAAAGGATTGGCAGAGTGATGATTGGTAATGGTACAGTGATTGGCAGGTGATTGGCAAATTTTTAATTTGTTGCAATTTGATGTGCGAAATTGGTAGTGAGAGACCCCCGATGTGGTGGGATGGCAAATCCACCATCCTTCCCATATGGTGGGGCAAAGGAGCAATAGCTTATGGGGTGTATGGCAGTGAAAACTAGCCCGGGTGGGTTAGGATATGGTGTGTAGGGATCTAGCGAAGATTGACATTAGGTGACGTTAAGATTAGTTAGTGACTGATACCTGTAGTGGGGACGCAGGTAGATTAGTATGGATGATAATGACGAGGGAGCGCAATAGTTTAAAGGGACGACTGGGAAGCGCAAGTTTCAGAAGGGAGTAGTTAGATGAGATGATGCTGTGTGTGTGAGGATTGAACAAGTGCGATTGCACAGGTGTGCAACTGGACAGGTGTGTGGAGCAGTGTATGAGTAGTGAGTGTTGTGGATCAGCGCGAATGCGCTTGGGGAGAGAAGGGTGCAGGTGGCACCAGGTGTGAGAGCACAGGTGTGCAGGTACAGGTGTGTGGAGAGAGTTGGAATGAGTGGTACGGAGTGGTGTGCATGGTGCGAAGGTGTGGATGGGGGAAGAGTGGACCCCTTTCACGAGTACCCGGGGCGGGTAGTGTAAGTGTTAGGTAAAGGGTGCAGGTAAATTGTGGTTGGATATTGGCATTTGTGGTGCGGTTGCAGAATGGTGTTGTGAATGGGTGCATTAGTGTTGTGGAAATGGCTGGGCGTGTAGCCTGTTAGTGTGTGTAGTTGGTTGGGCACTCCACCACTGTGAGGATGTCGGCCAGGTGAGGCCGCAGGTGGGCTCTGGGAGCCGGTAGTTGTGAGTGGGTGCCTGAGGATCCCGGGTGTGGATCGGGCAGCCCAGTGCCAGAGAGGGCACGGAGTGGGGAGAGAGCCAGAGGGCCTTCCCCAGGTAGTTAGGTTAGGGTGAGGAGCAGGTAAGCTCGGAGGCAACTGCAGTGGTGGAGGTGTGCAGGTGGGTAGACCCACTGGGAGAGGTACACGCCGCAGCCCAGAAATTGTGCGAGGGCACCGGGAGATGAATCGGGGGAGTGAGACCCCAAATTGAAGAGCACCACAGTTTGGCCAATGGGAATTGGTTTTTAGAACCCATAGTGTAAGAAGGCCAATGGTTTGGCCGGAGAAAGACCCCGGGTAGTGTAAAGTTGTTAAAGTCATTTAGGAAATAGTTAGGATTGAAGAACCTGTCGCACCATACGCAGCCACTTACCTGTGGTGATGATGATGACTCCACACCTGTGTTTTCTTTGTTTGTTGCAGGAAATGAGATTGCTGTGAGGATTTGTGAGACGCATCACGACGTGGATGAGACATTGGGGTGATTCCATCTCTCCCTCCCTAGGAGGGACTGATGATGAATTGGTGATGGCAAATTTTGATGATTCAGTTGGAGATGGCAAATTTTGATGAGAGTTGAAAATGGCAAATTTGATTGGTTAGGAGGGAGAGAAGACGAATTTGGTATATGGGAGGAACGGGGAAGACAGTAGGGATGTTTGTTGATTTGTAAAGTGGATGTTTATGAGTAGTGTTGTGTTGTGTGGATGCAGTAAGGGGTAAGGGAGGGGCCATGTAGGTTACCTGGTGGGGGGGGGGCGTACGATAGGAACGTACCTGTCTCACCTGGTTCCCATGTGCCCCCAGTGTGCATTACCTTACATTGCGTGCACTTTTGCGCCCTTACCACCTTACTCACTTGTCTTCTTCTTTTGTCTCCCACCTCCGAGGATCTGGCTTTGGGGTAGAGAGAGAGGAGAGAGAGGTGCTGGCTACGCAGTTGTGGGCCTGCACTTTCGCTGTTGGCTGCCTGGATCGATACACCATATGGACCGCAATGTTTGTGGCCACCCACAATGGACCGCAGTTCGTTTGCGGCCAAGCACCACCCGGGGATGGACCTATGGGTCAACGTGGCACCTATGCCATACAGGTGAACCACTTTTAGTTAAACACCAAGTGCACCACAAGAAGAGCAAGAGACACCTGCAGGGTTAGGGGTTGTCGAATTTATTTTTATACCAATGAACAATGGTGACTGCACCGGATGGTGCTGACTGTGTGGTGGGGTGGTGCTTTTGATGCTGGGAAAGGGTGCTCTGCACGTTATTAAAGGCCGTCGGCCACAGAGCACTCGTGGGTTGGTGTATCGATGTTGGCAAGCGCGCTCTCTCTCTATGCATAACATCTGCATGTGTTCCTCCAAAAACAGGTCCTGGATCGTAGTGTAAATAGCAGCGTAGTCTTGTAAATAATGCTCCCTACCGGCTGTATGTTTAGTTTGAGAATTCTTTCCGGATTCGGTTATCCTGTGGGTGTGTTTCTGTGAGGAGAAGGGTGCAACGTCGCAGGGGGACATATTTACTCATTTGTGAATATCAGTAAAACTGTCGCACTCAGGGTAGAGTTAATAGTAGAGGGAACTACATTGCGTGCCACACTAAAGTAGGTAAAAATTTATCGGGTCGGGACGCCCCGAGGGTAGAGAAGGGTGCAATGTTGCGAATATGGAATTTGACCTCCATATCCGCTTGTAAATATTCCCCTATCTTCTCCGATACTCCCCAACTCTCCCCTTACCCCATTCCCTAGTCCCATTGTCTGTAAACAACACCCATTAGAGCCGATCTTCCCCTTCATTCCCCCATTAAATGTCGTGCCCAGGTCCCCCGCACCACACGTAGACAATTATAGGACATCTTGCTAGTTATTCTTAATCTATGTCAGTTAAGGACTTGTTTCCATTAATTATGACTCTTCGTTGCACCAGAATGTGATGATATGGCACCAGTAGGAGTTTAGGACCTTCCCATACCTCCCCGCATCTCTTCCCATCATCTCAAGCTCCAACAACAACCACAACAACAGCGGCTTTGCGTCCTCACTCCGGCTCGGTTGGCCGCCATTGAACATGTGCTCGACGGGGTTACCCAGAAGGGGGCTCCCTGTCGGCCCCTCGTCAAGGGCGGAGCCGGTAACCCCCGCACCCAATGAGAAGCCATGGGCCGATGCCATATGGGGCGGAGCTAACGAGCGAGGGCGTGACTCCCCGCCGGATATACGCGGCCCCGCGCCGGACGTGACGAGAGATGCGCCCCGAGCTTGGAAGGACAAGACGCCACCCTCCCGAGCGCTGAGCGACCTCCCCGGCATCTCCACCAAAGTCGCGACCCACGAGCGCTGAGCGACCTCCCCGCATCTGCTGGACACCACCGTACGTGATTCTGTCCCTGAGCCAGGTGCACCTGAGCCATCGCGACCTGCCTCCCCTTTTCATCAACCCCCGTGTGAGTCAGCGTTGTCCCGTTTATCTGTGGTCTGTCTAGGGTTAATATAAGAGTGTGTCTAAGTGCCCACCTTCCTATGTTTCCCTCTTGTCCCTGTAATCTAACCTTTTTCCGTACGAATATACTTGAGAACTGAACCCCTGGTGTCGTATTGTGTCATTATAATCCAGCCGGGTGTCTTCTTTTTCTTATTGAGCCAGCATAGCGCGATTAGTCAACATTCGGGCACAATCGGGTAACGTGTGCAGACGTGGTCATACCATAAAACCGCTCGGGAAATAACATCCAAGCCACGTCTGTAACAATATTAACCACATTGAGCCTGTCACCCTGCGGAGCGGGAGACGGGGTTTTGCAATTTTTACCATTTGAGCTTTTATCATCAAATTTTCAACCTTTCAAAATGTGAAAGGGCAAAATGGTAGTGACTATAAATAGCCCTTATTAGCCCCGCCACAGCGTGTCAAACACAAGACGTCCCATTTTTAAAATCGCTTCTGTGTTTCTTTATGAGTCCCCTTCGGTGAAAATCGGTTTGCTCTCCGTCTGTCTGTCCGTCCGTCCGTCCCACCTGTTGTTTTCCAGACTTTTTTCCCATACCCCTGTAACATATTCAACGGAATCTTGGTGCATGGCTTTATTATGATAAGTTACAGAACAAGTTTGAATTTGGAGGCGTTTCGTCAATTTTTCATGGTGTTCTGCCCTTTTTGGACAGACAAATCACATCTATATATATAAAGTAGAGTTGGCCTCTGTGTCTGTATCCTGATCTATCTATGATCTCTAAGATCTCGAGAACCCGTGGACGGATTTGCGAGCGGAAAGTACTGTTCGACTCGGGATGGTCCCAGGAATGTCACGGAGACATAAACATTTAAAAAATTTCGGGTTTTAAAATTAGCGTATTATTAGCACTAGCAGAAGAGAGAGGGATTCGAAGGGAGGGAGCGCAGCGCTTCTAGCGCTTCTGACTACAGCACACCTTAAAATTAAAAAAACTTCGGATTTTAAAATTAGTGTGTTACGCGTAATTAGCGCTAGCAGAAGAGGAGGGAATCTAAGGGAGGGAGCGCAGTGCTCCCCTCCAGCGCTTCTGTTAGCGTAATTAGCGTATTTCGGAACGTTAATTTTTCAACTTCATTATTCGAATCAGTACGTCCCAGAGAACCTTCGTAACGTTAATTTTTCAACTTCATCCGATTGACATGGGACCAACGGCATGTGACAAAGAGTGAAACATACAGGCTACATTTATTTGACGACAATGAGTTCCGACTTCCGACCTCGGTGGGATGACAGGCTGAGTCAACCCCCCTGGTGTGAAGGGGGAGGAGGAGGGAGGGGGAAGAGAAGGGGAGGGGAACGAGGGGGAAGGGGATGGGAGGGGGGAGGGGAAAGGGGGGGAGGGGGAGGGGAGGGGCCCTTCTTCCCCTGGGCACCCCCGCACCCTTCCCTCCCCCCTTCCCCTCCCCCCCTCCCCCCTTCCCCCTCCCCCCCATTCCCTCCCTCTCTTCCCCTCCCTCCTCCTCCCCCGCTTCCCCCTCCCCCCTCCCCCCCGTTCCCCTCCCCTCCTCTTCCCCCTCCCCTCCTCCTCCCACTCCCGTGCAAAGCCGGGTACCTCTGCTAGTATTATATATGGTTCCGTTTTCCAGACTTTTTTCCCCTTTACCCTTTAACATAATGAACTAAAACTTCGTACATGGCTTTATTATGGTAAGTTACAGAAACTGCAAGTTATTCTGTAGCTTTACATACCTAAAACAATTTGTCCTCCTGTATTTGGCTCACAGTTGCTGAGTGCTTGGAACACGAACATTCATTGGGATCAGTAGGGGATGTGTATGGCAAAATAATTCTCACTCTTGTTTATTTACCATTGAGCTTCAGTGCATCTGTCCAGGCCATAACAATTTTACCAATTGAGCTTTTGCCATCAAATCTTCAACAAACCTTTATTATGAGAATATATAATAATACCCACCTTTAGAGGCCATTTTTCCCCGCAAAGCGGGGGTTGGCCTTTTTCGGGAACCGTGGTTGTTGTTGTTTTTCGGTCCCCTTTTTGAAGCAATGTTTTACGGCCGGATGCCCTTCCTGACGCCAACCCTTTTTGCCGCCTTTAATGACAAACAGGGAATTACCGGTGAACTGGTACTCAATTAGCCGACCTCGGAAGGATGACAGGCTGAGTCAACCCCCCTGGCGTTAATTCAGCGATCGACCGGGATTCGAACCCAGGATCGTAGGATCCTAAACCGGCACCCTAGCCGCTAGCCCAACACCAGGGTTTTATATGAGATATATTATGAGATATATTTATTATCAGAATATGCAGAACACGAATTCATATAATGTGCAATTTTCCTAAACTCTTTGTTTTTGTCAAGTTTAGTTCGAGTACAAAGCAGATGCGGATGGACTTTTCATGTTGAGATGCTTTCTGGTTTACATTTGGTGCATGTATTGCATTGTTTGAGTGTTAATTGTCCACCTGGCAAAAAAAACCCAAAAAAAACCAGGAACTTTATCACATGTTTGTTTTATTATATTCAGTTTCCAGAAACTTTGCAAGTTATTATTATTATTTTTTTGTATACAAGATCGAGGCTCGTGTAAGAGCTAACATCAATCACAAAAAAAAAAAACGAACACACAAAACACAATAAAGGGAGCGGGAGACAAGATGGGGAGAGAGGGAAGCACACAATTACAACAGCAGAGAACAGGGACAACGGAAGATCCGTGGGAGGGAGAGGGCTTGGGTGGAGGAGGCATGGGAAGCCGGGGGTTTACCACTTATTACAACACAAGTTCTAACCAAATCTCCGTTATTTTGTAGAATTTAATTAATCGATGCTTTTTAAAAACTTGGACATCCCAAATCAAACACTCTTTGCAAATCGAATTTGCAAATTTGAACTGTGGATGTGCGGAGTATCGTTGAGAGAGAGGAAGACAAATGATGAATTGCGAAAGATGATGGGAATAGAGCCTGTGATGGATGCTGTGAAGAGGAACAGGTTGAGATGGTTTGGTCATGTGTTGAGGAAGGATGAAAGTGACTGGTTGAGAAGAGTGATGGAAATGAATGTAGAAGGAAGTAGAGGACGGGGAAGACCGAGAAAGACTTGGCTTAAGGTGGTGGAAGAAGACATGCGGGCAAGGGGGTTAACAAGGAGAGATGCAGAAAATAGGGCAAGATGGAGAAGATTGTCGTGTGGACCGCAAGGCTAACACCCGCTCTAGCAGGGAAAATGGCTTTAAAATGCCTGTTGTTGTTGTTTTGCAAATCCAACCTCTTCCTTCATTATTAAACAGCCTACACCAGGATTGTTTAAAAATACTTTTGATTAAGTTTCATGTGTAATATCTTTTAATCAAATCCAACCTCTTCCTTCATTATTAAACAGCCTACACCAGGATTGTTTAAAAATACTTTTGATTAAGTTTCATGTGTAATATCTTTTAATCAAATCGAACCTCTTCAGATATTTTGGTTTTGGTGGATAAGGAACACCTCGTTGTTTATGTGTCGAAGAAATACCTTTCCCCACAGTCCATGGAAGAATATTCCTCCCCCTGATAACTATGTTTTCCCATTTTTAACAATCTTTAATATTTATTTGGAAAAATCTATGTCAGACAGATCCCTTCATGCTACTTGTTCGGATAGGATGTAATAGTTTGTGTGAAAAGATAACAATGCTTTAGCAGTTTAATATCGTCCTGTTCTTTTTAAGTATATTCCATGAATCGCATATTTAAACAGGCAGCACGTTAACATGTTAGCATGGCCTGGATGACATCAGCCAGGGGTAGAGCATGATGAAAATATACCTCGGCAGGTGCTGGAGAACACCGTGCAAACACGAGTGGAGGGTGGGCTGTTGGAGTCTCGTGAAGGTGAACCCATGTGGCTCATGAAGCATCTCGAGTTGTTGCGGAAATGTATCCTGGAGGTCTGTACAGCCTTCATACTTGCTTCTTCTACTAAACGATCTCTCTCTAGCTTTTCTATAAATTGGGGGAAGTGGATTCGAGCCACACGTTATTTTCATAGGCAAGCAAATGTCCGCCTGAAAATGTTCCGGAGGCCATTTCATCATCCACAATAGTTTTTATCGGCTTGACTCTCCTCGTGATCTAGGTTGTTGTTGACAATCCAATTGCAACATGTATGTCATGGTTTTGTATGTACGTCATGTCATGCAACATGTATGTCATAAATCCAATAATTAGTTTCATTTCCAGAATTAAAATTCGTGATACTGCTGTCTTCATGATTTCTCTTAGAGATGTCAACTACCCCCTCAAAATTGGGATTATGACGTGTAAGTTGCTGTTCACAGTGGGTTTTTTAAGGAAGTAGATGGGAGGGTTCACCATATGGTCCTTTCGGAGAGACAGCGTGAGAGTGTGAGTGTGGGATTTGTCAGGGTTGAAGGACATATCCCAAGTGTTGGACCAAGTCCTGATTCTATCAAGGTCTGCAGAGAGGGAAGATACTGCTACCTGAATATCTGAAGGAAGAGAAATGGTGCGGAAAAGTGTGGAGTCACTTAAGAATTTTCCAGAAAGTCAGTCAGAAAAGTCATTGATGAACATGAGGAATAGGACTGGGCCCAAGCCATTGCCTTGGGGCTCTTCAGTCTTGACAGGTAGAGGACATGAGAGGATCATGTGGAGGAAGTCGGCAACCCATGAGAGGAGGTTTTGAGAGTGAGGTGGGGTGACAAACTGTGTCAAATGCTTCAGATATGCCCAGATCGATGGCCCTGATATGGCCTTCAGATATGCCCAGAGTGATGGTCCTGATATGCCCTTCAGATATGCCCAGAGTGATGATCCTGATATGCCCTTCAGATATGCCCAGAGCGATGGCCCTGATATGCCCTTCAGATATGCCCAGAGTGATGGTCCTGATATGCCCTTCAGAGATGCCCAGAGTGATGGTCCTGATATGCCCTTCAGATATGCCCAGAGCGATGGCCCTGATATGCCCTTCAGATATGCCCAGAGCGATGGCCCTGATATGCCCTTCAGTATGCCCAGAGCGATGGCCCTGATATGCCCTTCAGATATGCCCAGAGTGATGGTCCTGATATGCCTTTCAGATATGCCCAGAGCGATGGCCATGATATGCCCAGAGCGATGGCCATGATATGCCCAGAGCGATGGCCCTGATATGCCCTTCAGATATGCCCAGAGCGATGGCCCTGATATGCCGTTCAGATATGCCCAGAGCGATGGCCCTGATATGCCGTTCAGATATGCCCAGAGCGATGGCCCTGATATGCCCTTCAGATATGCCCAGAGCGATGGCCCTGATATGCCGTTCAGATATGCCCAGAGCGATGGCCCTGATATTCCCTTCAGATATGCCCAGAGCGATGGCCCTGATATGCCCTTCAGATATGCCCAGAGCGATGGCCCTGATATGCCCTTCAGATATGCCCAGAGCGATGGCCCTGATATTCCCTTCAGATATGCCCAGAGCGATGGCCCTGATATGCCCTTCAGATATGCCCAGAGCGATGGTCCTGATATGCCCTTCAGATATGCCCAGAGTGATGGTCCTGATATGCCCTTCTGATATGCCCAGAGCGATGGCCCTGATATGCCCTTCAGATATGCCCAGAGTGATGGTCCTGATATGCCCTTCAGATATGCCCAGAGCGATGGCCCTGATATGCCCTTCAGATATGCCCAGAGCGATGGCCCTGATATGCCCTTCAGATATGCCCCTGATCTTTTGTCTGAAAGTCAGAGCCTCCATTGTTGGGAGAGCAGCAGTTGCGTGTACAGGGTGTCTGCACCCGGATATGGAACAGCAGCATGTCCCATATCTAAGTCGGAAATCAAACTTGTGGTATGAGATCAGGCAATTGAAGAAAAAGGAAAGGTAATGTCAACTGCAATGATAGACTCCATTTCTGGGTTAACAAACAATTGGTGTATACTGCTGAACTGAAATGCAAGTACCACATGATTAAGATCTGGGATGCGATTGACTTTTGTACTAGTTACGGGTTATTACTTGTAATCTAGTATGTGCATGGTTTAATTAAGTGTTTTACATTGACTCCACTCTTTGTTACATGTATGTCCGTCGTACAAGGCAGACCATCGCATGATGTAACTTTAGCAGTGCCTGGATCGTGGCGAGTCGATCAATTCTGACCTCCATGACTGTGCCGCACCGCCGGCTCACGTCTGTTATCTCCTGGTTTTTATTCACTTCCCTCTACCGGGTTTGCATCCCCTCATTTACCTTCCACTACCTTTCATCCACCCTCTCACCGCAGGACCTCAGGGTGGTGAAGACGCTGGTGGTACAGTGCTTCCCACCTCACTACAAACCGTTTGCCACATACCTGGCCTTGTACCAAGGCGCGCTTGCCGCACACATCCAGGAGCTTGCCAGCGACGAGCAGCAACCAAACGAGATGATCTCACTGCTTGCCTGGGTGCTGCACGTGTACCCCAGGTGTGTGGATGCCGTGCTTTATTCTGCGCATGGGTCAAGTGAGTGTGACAGTCGCGGTTGTACAGTGCGAGGCTTCTGGACCTCTGTACAGCGCAACATATTCAACGTGCTTTTTTGAAAACCCAAAGGCATCATTGAATTTACTTCAAATAAAAGGTGTTTGCCTTGGATGTTCTTATAATCATTTTATTCCTTGGATGGCTTCAGATTAGATTCGTTTTTTCTTTGTAATCCCTTACTAGTTGTTTCAAACAATTATTTTCGTTTCAAACAAACTTTGTTGAGATGAAACCTGATACTCTTTACAATGGTAATAAGTTGTTGTGTTACTTTATGGCACAGCTTAGGATTTTTACCCCTGCGCGAAGCGATAAGTGACCTCTGACCTCTGTCCGTCCGTCTGTCCACAAATGTCAGTTTATGATCGAGGAAGAACTTCATTTAAATTGAACGTTTTATTTTGAACACGAATCGGAAAACAAACATGTGGCTTATCAGTACTTTGGCTCTGAATTAGTCCAGACTGCACATCCGCAGAGAGGAGTGAGATAATTTATAGGTCGTCTCATATCGATTCTCGAAAAGATAAACTTATAAAATGGGTCATGATGTCCGGATGTCTGTCCATCCATCCGGTCGTCCGTCCATTAACTTTTTGCTATTTTTGCTACTCCTCCTTTATCACCTGGCTGATCGGTCTGGAACTTGACACATGAATGCAAGACAGTGGTCTGCGCAATCGCTCAGGCTTCGATTTCATCAATTTTGGATCGTGGGGGTTTCCGGGGGGAACCTCCCAAATCAGCAGAGGTCTGAACTTCAACCTCAAGAGATGACCGTCAGCCCACTCGGGGATACTTATTTTACTTTGTCTGTATAATCTGACAGTGAAACAAAATAGAAAATAATCCCAAACAATAATTTTTTAATTTTTAAAAATAATTATAATTTTTTAAATAATTTATAATTTTTTTTTATAATTTTTTTTATACTACCTTTAAAAAAGAAAACATTACTTTAAGTATTCGTGGCAATTCTAGAACATGACATACTTCATCATGAGTCTAATTCCATAATCACCTCATCGACATTTAAATTTCGGACACGATGTGCCAATGAGAATGGGTTGAAGCCGATGAGCCCAAAATAATACAACAGGTGTCCTTACATGGTTTTGATACCATATTAATATGATTTATGTGACTCCAATTCTCCACCCTTAAGTGGTGTGTCAAGGCACTTATTGGTGTTTTGATATTGAGAATCGTGAGTTCTTATGATAAAAATAGCAAAACGAGTCTTACTTATGCAGAGCATGAGCCATTGAGATCGAGTCGTTTTTAAAGACAGCATCATGGAGTTGGAGTCATTGAGTACCAGTTCACTGGTAATTCCCTGTTTGTCGTTGAAGGCGGCAAAAAGGGTTGGCGTCAGGAAGGGCATCCGGCCGTAAAACATTGCTTCAAAAAGGGGACCGAAAAACAACAACAACCACGGTTCCCGAAAAAGGCCAACCCCCGCTTTGCGGGGAAAAATGGCCTCTAAAGGTGGTTATTTTTTATTTATTTTTTTATCATGGAGTTGGAGTTTGTCCTTTTGAAATACTGATGTGATTGACATGGGGAGCTGCAGCAAAGATTCGGCAAAAAAGTTAATCATTCTTCCTGTTTGGTGGGCTATGTCTAAAGAAAAGCAGAATTAACAAGATTGATGTAAAATTAGAGGAGAGACTTCTGAAAGTTGAGGGAAACATGGAAATAAATAGTGTAAATGTAGGTGCAGAGGAGGAGCAGGAGGAGGTGAAGGAGAAGGTGGGGGATGAAGAGAAGGAAGATGAGGAGTAGGAACAACAACAGGAGGAGGAGGAGAAACAATAACAGGAGGGGGAGGTGGAGGAGGAGGAGGAGGAGGAGGAGGAGAAAGAACAACTGCAGGAGGAGGAGGATGAAAAGGAAGAAAAACTGGAGGAGGAGGAGGAGCTTTGCCTGTGGAGGTATATTAATTACATTAATTCCAGAGCATTTACCTGCAGGATACTGCAATCTTTAATCAACAACCACACAAGCCAGGTCAACCATAAATCAGAACAGGGTGGATGGTTTGATGAACAATTATGGGCTTTTACTTTCATTAAGTAGCGATGGTGTTAGATGGGTGATGAGCTGTGCTCGGTTTGCATTCAGGCCAAATAGTTCAATTTTTATCTCATCAGTCAACAGAATATTTTGCCTCATGCTCTGAGTCTTTCACGTGCCTTTTTACAAACTCCAGGTGTGCTGTCATGTGCCTTTTTCTCAGGAGTGTCTTCCACCTGGCCACTCTCTCATAACGTCTAGATTTATGAAGTGCTGCAGAGACTGTTGTCCTTCCGGCAGGTTCTCCCATCTCACCAAGAACTCTGTAGTTCTGTCAGGATGGTCATTGAGTTCTTGGTCTCCTCCCTGACCAAGGTCCGTCTTGTCCGGTTCCTCAGTTTGGTCAGACGTCCAGCTCTAGGAAGAGTCTGGGTAGTCCCATAATCTTTCCATTTCCTAATAATAGAGCTCACTGTGCTCTTGGGAACTTTGAACACTCCAGAAATTGTTTTATATCCTTCCCAGATCTATGCCTCTTCACAATTATATTTCAGAGTTATATGGAGAGTTCCTCGGACTTCATGGTAGAGTTTCTGCTCTGAAATACACTGTCCACTGTGGGACCTTGTATAGAAAGATGTGTTTCTTTCTAAATCATGTCTAACTCTAATCAATTGAATTTGCCAAAGGTGGACTCAATTCAAGTTGCAGAGACATCTCAGGGAGGATCAAAGGACATTGGATTCACCTGAACTCAATTTGGAGTGCCATAACAAAGGGGTTGAAATACTTATTGACTCAAGACA
This sequence comes from Myxine glutinosa, assembly GCF_964187855.1. NCBI lineage: Eukaryota > Metazoa > Chordata > Myxini > Myxiniformes > Myxinidae > Myxine > Myxine glutinosa. The sequence goes on along the minus strand of NC_136262.1, from coordinate 9,848,941 downwards.
TTTCAGCTTTTAATTTTTAATTTTTAAATAAAATTTTCAAAAATAAATAAATAATGAAAACAAATCTCAATTTTATCAATTAAAAATTCAGCCTGTAACAACAAAATGTGAAAAAGTCAAGGCACTGCGCACTGGAGAGGAAAGCTGAGGACAGCTCAACCCTTTGTGAGCCACGGGCTGTTGCAATAAGCAAAAGGCTGCGCCAGCCTTCCCAGAGCCGACGCGAGGTTCAAACTATTTGCCCCAACCGTTTTTTTGTTTGTTTTTTTCTTCTCTCTCTCTCTCTCTCTCTCTCTCTCTCTCTCTCTCTCTCTCTCTCTCTCTCTCTCTCTCTCTCTCTCTCTCTGTCTCTGTCTCTGTCTCTGTCTCTTCCTCCTTCTGCTCTCTTTTGTCTCTTCCTCTCTCTCTCTTTTTCTTTTTCTTTTTCTTTTTTCTTTCTTTCTTTCTTTCTTTCTTTCTTATTTGACAGATGCATGTAGGCCCTATTGTAAAGTGTTTTAAGTTCACTGTATATATCCGACATCCATAGGGTGCGAGTGTACGCATAGGGGTAATCGGGAATGTGCTTTAATTTACTTGTACATACATGCATACATTCACCTTATTTTAATATGATAACAAACATACGTTTGCATGATTTGAAGTCTGAACATGTCCAGCATGTCTGACTTTAGCTGGTATTATGATATTTTATATTGACAAAAATAATTGAGACCTGGTTTTCATGTTTTGATGTACATTATGCAGCAAGGACATGATGGGCCATCCAGACCTTGTTCCAGATGTGAATGTGGCTGAACTTGAGCCACCTCTTTTTCAAGAAGACATGGAAAACATCCAAGACAAATATCTCCAAACATTGCAGGTAAGGTCATTACCATCAAACCTCCACCCTATATCTACTGCTGTGCTGCCGCACAATATTATCACGACTACCACCATCACCACCACTGGACTGCAACACAAATTCACCATCTACATATCTCCATAGTCATGAACCCTCCTGTCCACGTTATTGCACCTGCACAACACAACTCAGTAACTTTTCCATACCTCCCTCCAAAGTAGTGACTGCTCTACTATTTTCTTGGTTGCTCATTATTGAGCCTTGTTTGGAAATGGAAAAAATTGAGGAAAGGCAGCCAAGAAGGCTGCAAAGAAAGAGGTAGCAAAGACACAGGAGGCATGTCGGAAAATGTTCGGAGAACGCTTGGATTCGGAAGAGGGTCAGAGAGCGATATTCAGGATTGCAAAGCAGATCGCGAAAGAGAGGTGTGATGTGATGGGGGTGAGTTGCTTGAAGGATGAAGTGGGACAAAATGTTGTGGACCCAGATGGAATTAAAGGAAGATGGAAAAGATATATGGAAATGCTGTTGAATACAGAGAATGAATGGGATGGCAACATAGAGAGTAACCCAGTTTTAGGACCGGCAGAGAAGATAACTGAGAAGGAAGTTGAGGAAGCGATAAAAGCAATGAAGGGTAGAAAAGCGGGAGGGCCGACGGGAGTTGTGGGAGATATGTTGAAGGCAGCAGGAAGTTGGGGTGTGAAGAGAATGACAGAGATCTGTAATCTGGTGGTGAAAGAAGGCCGCATTCCAGTGGATTGGGAACTGAGTACCCTCGTCCCTCTATACAAGGGGAAAGGTGACTGTTGTGGAAATCATTCAAGTCCACAACTTTAGTCCATCTGTTGGTTTAATTCCATTAAGACTTTTGACATCATTCTGCAAATACAGGAATGCAATAGAAATAAGGTTTGGCATCACATAGGTCAATCCATAATATAGTTCAATGAAACCAAGCGTAATATTCTATGCGGTACGTACCGTTAGCGAGTCTACTAGTCATTGTAACATGTCACAGGAGAGGTCGCCTAGAGCAGCGGCCGCATCGGGTCTTATAGCCGCGCCCCCCCCTAGCGGTGTCAGCGAGCAGCGAGCATCACCTGGGTTCAGCGTTAATACGATTTCACTACATTCTCCCCACCGTTAGAATTACACTGCCGCGCGGCTAGAATCGAGTGAGCGTCAGCATTAACAGGGTGCGGAATTATGGTATCAGTCGGCCCAACCGTACCAGTCCGGGCGGCGAATTTCACTGCCAGTACGGGTCCGAAATTCCTCGGGTACGGCATCACGTAACCCAGAGACCCCGGCGTCGGAGAGTAGCTGCCAGAATCAGGTGACGGGGGGGGGGGGGGGGGGGGAGGGGTACCGCCAAGCCGTCAGGTAAGGGTGGATGTCGCGAAGGGAGGGTCGGCAGACGTTCAGTGACGGAAGTGTCGGAAGAGTCCATAGTCTCATAGATTGGCTCGTCCGGTTCCTTATAAGGGTCGGTGACCCCGCATGGGGCAAGATGGCGTACGGAGACTGTGGACTCACGCCCATCTGCCGTCATCACACGTGCATGCTCGGGATTAGCCTGGAGTACCTGCACTTTGTCCACTAAGGGGTCGTACTTGCTCGTGCGAACCGCCCGTTTGAGATAGGCCGGCCCGGGCTCAGCGAGCCAACTGGGTAAAGACCGTATACACCCCGTGCTCCTCGGGTGGTGGAAAAGTCTCTCATGGGGAGTCTGGTTGGTGGCCGTACATAGTAGAGCCCTGATCGAGTTCAGCACCGCAGGTAGCGACCAAGCCCATTTATCGAGGCCCCGGCCGAGGGTCCGGAGGTTGAGCACGACGGCCCTCCATATAATCCCGTTGAAGCGTTCGATCTGCCCATTTGCTTGGGGTCTGTACGGCGTGGTATAACTAGAAGCGACGTTATTTTGGAGCAAGTAGCCTCGCACTTCCTGAGACAAAAAGACCGCACCCCGATCAGTATGCACGTAGGCCGGGTACCCAAACATAGAGAACAAATTCTGCAGGCATCGCATTACCGTGGCAGCCGTCATATCCACGCACGTATAAGCAAAAGGAAACCGCGAGTACTCATCGACGATAGTGAGCAGATAGCGAGAGTTACTCGACACCGGCAACGGGCCCTTGAAATCCATCGCCAATCTTTCCCACGGTCTCGTAGCCCTAACCAGCGTCCCCATGGGAGGGTTATAGAAACATGGTTTGATAGCGCAGTCGCGACAGATACGGCGGATATCGTCAATCGAGTACGGTAGATTGCCACGTCGCACAAAATGAGCGAAACGCGTTACGCCCGGATGCCCCGCAGTTTCATGCAAAGCGCGTAGGCCCTCCAGAGTGACGATGCCCGCGCACGTAACCGGTCTCGATAAGGCGTCGGCGACCTGGTTATCCTTCCCCGGGCGGTATTTGATCGTGTAGCAGAAGTCGGCAAGCTCTATACGCCAGCGAGTGATTTTCTCATTCTTAATGCGCTAGGCATGTAAGGTGCCGTACATGAACGCACCACTTTGTTGGTCCGTGATGATTTGGAAGCATCGCCCGAGTAAGTACGGGCGCCATCGCCGAATCGACTCGACGATCGCGTACGCTTCCTTTTCGACAGACGAATGTCTCCGCTCAGCGGAGGTAAGAGTCCGTGAAAAGAAAGCCACCGGACGCCCTCCTTGGGAGAGGGTCGCCGCTATGGCATGATCCGAGGCATCACTTTCTCGGACGAAAGATCCGCTCTCGTCGATCGTCGCCACAGCGGCACTGGCGATGTCGGCCTTAAGGCCTCCAAAGGCCACCAAAGCGGCCTGACGCAGAGGGAAAGTGTCGCAGGCCACAAGGGGGCGAAGTTTCGCGGAGAAATTTTGGACCCACTGTTACGAATTCCGGGTTTATGGGGATTACGAGTCAGGTCATTTCTTATGAATGTATATCCTATTAAAGGTTGTTGTGGTTAATAGGGTTAGGAACCCTTCTGGTAAAAACGAAGTGAGAAACGGGATCGTGAACCGGAAGAAAAAGGGAGACGAGGTCCGGGAGAAGCGGCCATCCTCTTCTTCCTCGCCCAGCTCCGACACGAGCGGCGTCGATATTGATTAGCTTTGGAAACGCCGAGTTTGAAAAGCCCGTCTGGCGAGAGGAGTTACCTGCCCGGTTACGCGTCAAATTGCCATGGGTTCCTGCACGGAACCCAGCGTCCGGCACCGTTTACCTCAACGTCTACAAGGGCGCGTACGGCAGGCGCCTTGGGCCTCGCGCGCTTTGCGAGCCCCGAAGTCGCGATCACGAGCACCGACCTCGGTGGGCTGCCGAGCAGGTGTCCGCGGCAGCAGCCGTTCCCGGTACGGGACGTGCACGGTTGAAGCACGTCAGGAAGCGTACCTCCGCACGCGGGTTCAACCGCCCGCGTGCGGAGATCGAACTACAGGGACCCCGAGACATTGTGAGAGACATTAATAATAATAATAATAATAATGCATTTATTTTATATAGCGCTTTTCAGGAAGCCCAAAGACGCTTTGACAGAGTGCAAAACATAATGCATAGCAAAACATAAAAACAATTGCAAAAAAAGAAGAATCAATAGGGAAATATTCAAAGCACAAAGGAGGGGGAAGGAGAGGAGATAGTCAGGGGTTAGATGCTGTGGGTTAAATGTTGAATGCAGTGTTGAACAGGTGGGTCTTGAGTGATGTTTTGAATGTGGTGAGTGAGGAGGAGTCTCTGATGGTGTGAGGTAGCGAGTTCCAGAGGGTTGCCATGACATTGACCATGGAGGGAGCCGTGAGTAGGCTCAAGGGATTAATATATGAGATGGCCATCTTAGTAATATTGTTGATTGATTGTTGATTGATTGTTGATTGATTGGGAATATATTATTGATTAATCCGGATCCTTGGTGTGGGGTTTCTTCTTGACTGGAATTCATATTGATTGCGTTACGAAAGCGTATAAATCATATATCTTTCTGGCGGGGTTCCTCTCACGGTCCGGGGGTCACAGAGACCAGGTAGTCACCGGGAGGACCACGTAACACCACTTAGAGTAATGGGCGAATAGCCCGAGAGCGCGCTTCAGGGACGCCCGATCGCTGGGAGGGGCCATGTTGAGCAGAGGTCGCAGACACTCCTTATCCGGAGCGACAGAGCCATGGGTCACGGTGTACCCCAGAAGATCTATCTTGCGTAGGGAGTATTGACACTTAGCCTCGTTCATGGTTAAGCGATACCTCTGCGCGACCTCGAGGAAGCGCTTCAGATTAGCATCATGGTGCCCTTGGTCATACCCACAAACCGTAAGATTGTCTAGATAGACGTAAACATCGGTCAAGTTCTCCCTCGCAATGAGGTCATCCATGGCCCTCTGAAAACAGGCGACCCCGTTCGTCACCCCAAAAGGCAATCGAGTAAACTGGTACAACCGTTGCCCCGACTCAAATGCGGTATAGATACGATCGGCCCTAGAGATAGGGATCTGATGATACGCACTATGGAGATCGAGAGTGCTGTAGACCGAGTATTGGGCCACCTGTCGCACCAGCGCGTCCATCCCCGGAAGGGGGTAGGCATCCAGCTGTGTAAAGCGGTTAATCGTTTGGCAATAGTCGATTACCATGCGTCTGCGGTGTGCTTCGCTTCGCACCACTAAGACCTGGGCCCGCCACGGCGACCGGCTAGGTTCTATGATACCGTCTTTCAAGAGCTGAGCCGTCTCTCCCGCAATGAATTGCATGTCTGCTCGAGTGTAGCGCCGTGATTTTACCGCCACAGGTGTACAGTCGGAGGTTAAATTGGGGAACAGCGAAAGTGGCTGGATTTCCATTTTCGCTAGGGCACACACAGCAAGCATGTCAGGCCCACCAAACTCCATTTCCAGTCGTCCATGTCGCTTAAGAAAATCGTGTCCCCACAGAATATCAGCACATAAAGCAGGTAAGACCATGAGGTGTACATCTGGGAAAACCCGTCCCTTTATCACGAGTTTCAATCGACATTCCCCCTTCGTGCTGAGCCGAAGTCCCTGGGAAGCCATGAAGATCCGTCTCGTAGCCCCCAATTCCTGCCAACCATGCCTGTGCACTAGTCGCTGATCGATAAAACTATCTGTAGACCCTGTATCCACCAAGGCATGCACACAATGGCCCTCGACCATGAGGGGAATAATGGCTTGAGCCAGGCCGGACGAGCCTGCTGGGAGTGGAACCGAACCACCCGTGTGAGGCGGTCGCGCCTCGCGGGTGGATCCTATGCCAGCTGCAGTTTTCCGGGCATCAGAGGGTGTCCGTGGAGTTTCGTATAAGTTGTCAGGGAGCGTTCCCATGCAATCAGCAGTTCTGTGGGCGTTGCCGGAGTATTCGTTGTTCATGGGGCATTCGTTGAAGCTGTCAGAGAGCTTTCCCATGCATTCCGCAGTTTCGCGGTCTTTGGTGGAGTTAGATCCGTCAGAGAGCTCCCCCATGCGGTCCGTTGTCTTGCCATTCAAAATCGCTGTTTGCAGAATGATGTCAAAGGTCCTGCAACTGCCTCACAATAAAAAACGTGTCTGTCGTTCCTCTTCCTGGCATAAATCTAAACTGCATTTCGTCGATCTTCACCTTCTTCCTTATCCTCCTCTCCAACACCCTTTCCAATACCTTCATTCCATGCTCCAATAACTTTATCGCTCGGTACGAGCCACACTCCAGAGGGTCACCTTTCCCCTTGTATAGAGGGACGAGGGCACTCATTTCCCAATCCACTGGAATGCGGCCTTCTTTCACCACCAGATTACAGATCTCTGTCATTCTCTTCACGCCCCAACTTCCTGCTGCCTTCAACATATCTCCCACAACTCCCGTCGGCCCTCCCGCTTTTCCACTCTTCATTGCTTTTATCGCTTCCTCAACTTCCTTCTCAGTTATCTTCTCTGCCGGTCCTTAAACTGGGTTACTCTCTATGTTGCCATCCCATTCATTCTCTGTATTCAACAGCATTTCCATATATCTTTTCCATCTTCCTTTAATTCCATCTGGGTCGACAACGATTTGTCCCACTTCATCCTTCAAGCAACTCACCCCCATCACATCACACCTCTCTTTCGCTATGTGCTTTGCAATCCTGAATACTGCTTTCTGACCCTCTTCCGAAACCAAGCGTTCTCCGAACATTTTCCTACATGCCTCCTGCGCCTTTGCTACCTCTTTCTTTGCAGCCTTCCTGGCTGCCTTATAACTTTCATGCTCTGCTGTTTCTGCTCCCGTACCCTTCGCCTTCTGCCACTCTTTGAACTTCTTCCTCTTCTCGTCAATCCTCTTTCCAACCTCAACATCCCACCACCATGTTTCCGAGTGCCTCGGTGGTCCTTTTGTCCATCCACATACCTCACCAACGGCTCCCAACAGACTAGCTTTCATTGCCATCCAACCACTTTCAAGCTCAACCACATCATCCTCTACCCTACTCAGCCTCTCTTTTAATGCCTCCCTTACTGTCACCTCTTTCAACCTCCACACCGTCATTCTCGGTTGGTACTTCACCCGCCGAGCTCTCCTCGCACCTTTCACCCTTATGTCGCAGACAACCAAGTGGTGCTGTGAAACAGCCTCCTCCCCCGGGATCACCTTTGTGTCCCGGAGGTGCCCCCTATCTCGCCGACGCACCATCAGTTAGTCAACGGTTGTCGTCGACCCACCTGACGTGTATGTAACAAGTTTATTGTCCTCTTTCTGGAACTGAGTATTACAAATCAACAAATCAGCTCCATCAGCAAACTCCAAAATCCTTTCACCTTCTCCATTTCTCACACCATATCCGTAACCCCCATGAACTCCCTCAAAACCATCCATACTCCTTCCCACATGTCCATTCAGGTCTCCTCCCACCACAACAACTTCCTCATCTTTCACGTTTTTCATCAGCTTCTCTATCGCACACCAGAACTTGTCCTTCTCTTCATCGCTTCGACCAACCTGCGGAGCATATCCCGAGATGACGTTCACCAAGAGCTTTCCAATCATCATTTTCACCATCATCAACCTATCACTCACTCTAGTCACACTCACCACACTGTCTACAAACTCCTCAGAAAACAGGACACCAACACCATTCACGCCCTCCGGGCACCCTTGCCACACAAACTTGTATTTCTGTCCCTGCCTACCCTTCACCATTCTCACACCACTTCCCTTCCATCTCGTCTCTTGCACACAACATATGTCCACTCTTCTTCTGACCAATACTTCCACCACTTCTCCTGATCTCCCTGTCATTGTCCCCACATTCCATGTCCCAAACCTCAGAAACCGATCTCCACTTCGGGCTGCACCCTGCCCATATGTACTTGTGATTGTCATGGTTCTCTTTTTGAGGCAATGTTTTTTTGGAGATATTATACATCGATATTGCATGAGGCATGGAGCATGGAGATATTATACATCGATTAATAATTGTACATGGATGAATTGGAGATATTGTACATAGATTAATAATTCTACATGGATGAATTGGAGATATTGTACATAGATTAATAATTCTACATGGATGAATTGGAGATATTGTACATAGATTAATAATTCTACATGGATGAATTGGAGATATTGTACATAGATTAATAATTGTACATGGATGAATTGGAGATATTGTACATAGATTAATAATTGTACATGGATGAATTGTAGATATTGTACATAGATTAATAATTGTACGTGGATGAATTGTAGATACTTTACATAGATTAATAATTGTACATGGATGAATTGTAGATACTTTACATCGATTAATAATTGTACATGGATGAATTGTAGATATTGTACATAGATTAATAATTGTACATGGATGAATTGGAGATATTGTACATAGATTAATAATTGTACATGGATGAATTGTAGATATTTTACATAGATTAATAATTGTACATGGATGAATTGGAGATATTGTACATAGATTAATAATTGTACATGGATGAATTGGAGATATTGTACATAGATTAATAATTGTACATGGATGAATTGGAGATATTGTACATAGATTAATAATTGTACATGGATGAATTGGAGATATTGTACATAGATTAATAATTGTACATGGATGAATTGGAGATATTGTACATCAATTAATAATTGTACATGGATGAATTGGAGATATTGTACATAGATTAATAATTGTACATGGATGAATTGGAGATATTGTACATAGATTAATAATTGTACATGGATGAATTGGAGATATTGTACATAGATTAATAATTGTACATGGATGAATTGTAGATACTTTACATAGATTAATAAATGTACATGGATGAATTGTAGATACGTTACATCGATTAATAATTGTACATGGATGAATTGTAGATATTGTACATAGATTAATAATTGTACATGGATGAATTGGAGATATTGTACATAGATTAATAATTGTAAATTACATATATTGGTAAATTAAATGCAGCAAATCAATTCAAGTTGTAAGGAAATGGATATAGATGAGGTGAAGCTATCTCGTGTTTTGTGTGTCGTTTGAGTGTTATTGAGTATTCCTTCCACGACCAGTGCAACTTCTCGGCGTGGCTCACGAAGGCCCTGGAGACTGATGTCCGTGATTGGAGCCAGAGCCAGGAACCCGAGGCAAACCATCATGGACTCTTTCATACTTCACTTCCAGGGATTGTTTTCCAGGCACGTGTCCTTTCTCTGCCTCCACTATTATCTTTATCAAATAATCCAAGCGGTGGGGAAAAAAAAAAAACCTTTTGAAAATAGAATGTGAATCCAATATCAATGGAGAATTGAACAGGTACCAAAACCACCTGGACACGTCACGGCTGTGTAATGTATAGTTCAAATTGTAATCTCTATGATACCAATTATTTAATGGTATTCACATATCAAACCTTATGAAGCAGTTACACATACTATATATGAGAGTGAGAGGGTAACATATCCAACACGAGTTCATAGAACACCTTACCCATGCAATTTTGAGAAAGGACAGGGGAATAATCTTTTAAACTTTTACTTTGCGTTTCCGAGCACAATCTGCATTCATTTTGTCCATGAACCTTGCATAACAGGCCTGATGGTAAGCACACAGCACTCTGCGCCGCCATATTTGTCAGAATGCATAATCTCAAACAGTTATTCTGCCCTCGGGGCATGAAGGCATGAATGCTCATTCTCATCGTTTTCTCAGTTACTCTGCCCTCGGGGCATTAATGTATTTACAAGTCCTGCTCAATGTACAGTGTTCAAGTATATATTTAATTTAAATAAAATAAGGATTTTAATGGTTGTAGAAGAAAAAATTTCGAACGTTACCACCATTGACACAGTGTCTTTTACACCACCCTATCTAACACGTTACATTAATTATTTGTGCCTATTGTTTGTGTCCTATATGACGTCCTTAAAAATGGTACATTTCCTGTTTGCAATGATTTTCAATTTTGTTTGGCTGTCAGACAGGCAGACAGTAAAAATTTTATCTCGCTCTTCTGCGCATGTGCGATCGGAACAAATTTAGAGACAACGGATGTTAAACTACGGGTTTATTTTCCGATTTATGTTCAAAATATAACATTCAATTGAAATTAAGTTGTTCCTCAATAATAGACTAACTTTTACAGACTGACAGACAGACAGACAGGCAAAGTGAACCAATTTCTTACCTTTGCGTCATGTGTTTGGGTTAACAGCAGAATGAAGGTGAATTTTTAGAAATCAGAGGAACGTGTACAACACTGTATTAGGATAAAGGAAGTTCGGTTCCAGGTCCAGGCTCCTTTGCCATCTTCTCTGCTCTGAGAGGCTGTCTTCAAAAGATGAATTGATGCTCAGTACTAGATGGGACCAGGGAAGGTAATAAAGTAGTCGAGATGAGCGGAAACTTGGACTCGGGTGGGGGGAGTGGAAGGGGGGTTGGGTAAAGAACAAGTTTGTGAATGAAAAGGCATATCCAGCTGTTGTTTAGCGAAAGGGCACGTGATTGAGAAGGAGAGGGCAAGATGAGAAAAGAGAAAGTAAAAAAAAAACAAAGAACCAAGAGGCTACCAACCTGTCTCCAGCGAGGAGCCTCTGTCTGAATCTAGACTTAAGTGGGAGATGTCGATAACGTTCACAAACTTCGACTTTATCAGCATAAAGGAACACCTGGCGGTGTTGCAGTGAATCATATCAGAATGACGAGGTGTAATGCATTGCACCGAGGAAACAAAGTGTTGTACGATTACACCATAAAGATGTGAGAAGTTTGAAGAAAACAAGGCAGACACGAGAGGGAATTTCAATATGGTGTCTAACTGTGTACCATTGTGGGTTGTTTGGGCAACCTGGTGTGGTTCACACAGTGACAGTGAAAATGTATGCAGACTGTGCTTCTGGACGTTGCTGGTCAAAGAAAGGCAGTCTTTTGTTTTTAGCCGCGTCGCAGACGCTGGTCATAGAGTGCCCTCTGCTGTTGTTGTTGTTCTTCTTGTTCTTCTTCTTGTTCTTCTTGTTCTTGCAGAGAAGACAAAACCTCAAAGCTCCACCCATTCTGGGAACCATAGCTCCACCCATTCTGGGAGAGGCTTCATATAAACAAATATCCACCATTTTATTAACTCGCATAGCTTTGAGGCCTGTTTTGTAGGCCCGTGGTGTCTTCCTCTCTCACACAGTTTTATTTCAAATCAAATTCGATATATCATTTCATTTTTCACAGTGCTAACATAGTTTTAGACTCGGTTGAAAAAAAACGGGAAGAAAATCCGATGAAAGTTGCCCTTTATAGAACGAAATGAATTCTCAAAGGCCTGTCACTTCAAGTCCATTGAGATTTTTTTTTTTTTAATCGCGGCATGGTCAGTCATACACCGCCCGAAATAACAGATGGGAAAATGCCGAGATATATATATTTTGTTTAAATCGCGGCATGCTCAGTCATACACCGCCCGAAATAACAGACGGGAAAATGCCGAGATATATTAAAAATTCGTCCATTTGATGACAATCGTCACGATGAAATATTTAATTTATACGTCGTCACAATAATGTGGAGAGAGGAGCATAGCTTCGTTCACGTGTCGCCACACACGGGAAATTGCCGAGATATATATTTTTTAAATCGCGGCATGGTCAGTCATACACCGCCTGAAATAACAGACGGGAAAATGCCGAGATATATTAAAAATTCGTCGCCACACACGGGAAATTGCCGAGATATATTTTCACTTTGCACAAAAATAACATCAAGTAATCGAATCAATAGGAATGTCCTGTGCCTATAACATCGACGTTATAGGCACAGCTGCATCTAGGCATTGTGTAACATCGACGCGGCTTTTGTTTTAAATAAAACTTTTTGTACTTGTTCTTTCATGTTATTGTTCATTCAAAAACTTCAGTTTCCAGTTCCTCTGGCGAGGAAGCGTCCTTCGAGCTCTCCACGTCATCACAGTTAAGTATTTTCCCAATCGTGTCTTTGTCAAATTTCCACTGGTTACTTTACTGTGTATGTGTTACTGTGTGTTTCTAGTTAGGTCTTTGTTTGTAATTCGTGCAAACCTGTGTGTAATTAGTCATTTTTTGTTTGCACCGATGCGCGGCCTGGTCCCTCGAGGCTTCCCTCCTCCCCGTCGGTATTTTGTAAAACTTAAGTTCTTTCCTTCACTGTATTGCTTTTTCTTTGATTTTTTTCACCCAATGCCTCCCCCAACATCTTACCCTTTGTCTAACGTTTTAAATACAAACATAATAATAATAATAATAATTTCCTTCTCTCCTCGCGGTCCCCTCCTCCGCCCACGACCACGTGCGTATTGTCTCGCCCTGCCCCCTTTATCTCCTTTTTGTCCCCCGTCGCTCAGCGGAGCGAAAGGGGGACTATGGCTTTCCCCTCCGTCCGTGTGTCCGTCCGTCCGTCCGTGCGTGCGTGTGTGCGTAAGCGAAGGACCGCATTCGAATTTGGTGTGTGGGTGCAACCCACGTCAAAATCCAAGATGGCTGCCGCCATGTATGTCTGATGCCATTTATGTCTGAACGTTGTAACCTGCATATCTTGAAAAATAAGCGAAGTACCAACTTCTAATCTGGTGTGTGGGTGTATCTAGGCATAAGGAAGAACGCTATTGAAAATTGGGTCGCCACGTCAAAATCCAAGATGGCCACCGCCATGTATGTCTGAACATTGTGAGATGAATATCTTGAAAAATAAGCGAAGTACCAACTTCTAATTTGGTGTGTGGGTGTATCTCGGCATAAGGAAGAACGCTATTGAAAATTGGGTCGTCACGTCAAAATCCAAGATGGCCGCCACCATATATATGTCTGAAACTTGTGAGCGAAATATCTCGAAAAATAAGCGAAGTACCAACGTCTAATCTGGTGTGTGGGTGTATCTAGGCACAAGGAAGAACGCTGTTTAAAATCGGGTCGCCACGTCAAAAGCCAAGATGGCCGCCGCCATGTATGTCTGAAACTTGTGAGATGAATATCTTCAAAAATAAGCAAAGTACCAACGTCTAATTTGGTGTGTGGATGTATCTCGGCAGAAGGAAGAAGGCTATTGAAAATTGGGTCGCCACGTCAAAATCCAAGATGGCCGCCGCCATGTATGTCTGAACCTTGTGAGATGAATATCTTGAAAAATAAGCGAAGTACCAACTTCTAATTTGGTGTGTGTGTGTATCTCGGCAAAAGGAAGAACGCTATTGAAAATTGGGTCGCCACGTCAAAATCCAAGATGACCGCCACCATATATATGTCTGAAACTTGTGAGCGAAATATCTCGAACAATAAGCGAAGTACCAACGTCTAATCTGGTGTGTGGGTGTATCTTTTGGGTCACCACGTCAAAATCCAAGATGGCCGCCGCCATGTATGTCTGAACCTTGTGAGATGAATATCTTGAAAAATAAGCAAAGTACCAACTTCTAATCTGGTGTGTGGGTGTATATCTGCACAAGGACGACCGCTATTGAAAATTGGGTCGCCACGTCAAAATCCAAGATGGCCGCCACCATGTATGTCTGAACATTGTGAGATGAATATCTTGAAAAATAAGCGAAGTACCAACTTCTAATTTGGTGTGTGTGTGTATCTCGGCAAAAGGAAGAACGCTGTTTAAAATCGGGTCGCCACGTCAAAAGCCAAGATGGCCGCCGCCATGTATGTCTGAAACTTGAGATGAATATCTTCAAAAATAAGCGAAGTACCAACTTCTAATCTGGTGTGTGGGTGTATATCTGCAGAAGGACGAACGCTATTGAAAATTGGGTCGCCACGTCAAAATCCAAGATGGCCGCCACCATGTATGTCTGAACCTTGTGAGATGAATATCTTGAAAAATAAGTGAAGTACCAACTTCTAATCTGGTGTGTGGGTGTATCTAGGCATAAGGAAGAACGCTATTGAAAATTGGGTGGCCACGTCAAAATCCAATATAGCCACCTCCATGTATGTCTGAACCTTGTGAGCGAAATATCATATCATAGCATGTTTTCTGCGTCTTAAACTTTGTCAACTCACATCACTTCACCGACGGGGGACCTAGGCGTAACGCTTGTTCTTCTACCTCTCCAGCTGTTTACTCACCTTTCCAATTCTGGTTTCCACCATACTCATTCAACCCTATCTCCTTCTTTCTCAGATCCACACCCTCACTTCAGTGAATTTCCCCAGATTGTTTTTCATGGTTTTGTTTAAATATTGTTTCAACTTTCCCCTGCACTGTTTTATTCAGTGGTATATTACAACACGCTGTTCTTCTTCCTACTTAAAAGGCTTTCTTCAATTTCCTCATCAAATCATTCCATTTCAAAAAACAATTCAATCTCTTTCAGCTCTTTCTTTCTACATTCTCGAAACTCACCTAAATTCCACCCCTCCTCTAACGTTTTCAAACGGATCTCTGGCTTGAAAATCACAATAAACCCAGGTTGTAATAAATGTTTGTTTTTCATTAATCATCCAACACTTTTGAACCCTCCCCCCCCCCCCCCCTCACACCTCCCTTTCAAATCTCCCCCCTCACCCATCCCCTCTTAAACCACCCCCATCCCCTCCCCTCCAAAACTCCCCCTCACCCCTCCCCTCCTAAACTCCCCCTAGCCCCTCCCCTTCTAATCTCCCCCCCGCCCTTTCAAATCTCCCACCTCACCCCTCCCCTTCAAAACTCCCTCAAAACTCCCCTTTCATCCTCGATGCCAAACAGGAAATCAGAGCTGTCTCCCTTGACATATCTCGTACCTTCAATCGGTCTGGCACCCCGCCCTGCTCACCAAACTCTCCTCCTATGGTATCCATGGAAACCTCCATACATGGCTTGCAGACTTCCTCTCCGGTCGCAGTCAACGTGTGGCCCTGAATGTAATTCTCTCATCTCCACTTCCTGTCCAGGCCGGAGTTCCTCAAGGCAGTGTTCTGGGCCCTGTGCTTTTTCTGGTCTTCATTCATAGTCTCTCCAGTCCCTGGTGTTGGGCTAGCGGCTAGGGTGCCGGCTTAGGATCCTAGGATCCTGGGTTCGAATCCCGGTCGATCGCTGAATTAACGCCAGGGGGGTTGACTCAGCCTGTTATCCTTCCGAGGTCGGCTAATTGAGTACCAGTTCACTGGTAATTCCCTGTTTGTCGTAAAAGGCGACAAAAAGGGTTGGCGGCAGGAAGGGCATCCGGCCGTAAAACATTGCTTCAAAAAGGGGACCGAAAAACAACAACAACCACGGTCCCCGAAAAAGGCCAACCCCCGCTTTGCGGGGAAAAATGGCCTCTAAAGGTGGTTTTTTATTTTTGTTTTTTTTTGGTTTTTTCATAGTCTCTCCAACTCTCTGGAAAATCCTCCCTATCTCTTTGCTGATTAATCCACTCTCTACTGCTCCATATCTCAACCCTCAGATCAGCAAGCAGCAGCCTCTTCACTCTCTGCAGACCTGGACAAAATCACAGACTGGTCAAACAAGTGAAACATGTTTTTCAATCCTGACAAATCTCACACTCTTACTATGTCTCTCCGAAAAGACCGACTGGAAAACCCTCCCATCTACTTTCTGAATAATCCTCTCCAAGAAGTTCTGTTACTCAAGCTTTTGGGTCTCACTATCTGCCATGATCTTTTCTGGGAAAACCACATTTCCAAGCTGGCCTCCAAAGCCAGTTGCCGACTGGGCATCCTTCGTCGTGCAAAGTCCTTTTCGGGCACTCCTGAGGTTCTCACCACATACAAGGCTTTCATCCGCAGCTTGATGGAATACTGCTATCACCTCTGGGCTGGTGCTCCTGCCTCACACCTAGCTCGACTTCACGCGGTTGAAACCAAATTATTCAGAATCATTGGAATCTCCCGCGATGAAGCTGATTCTGAGGGCCTTTCTCTCTCTCTCACCGCAGGCAGGTTGGTGGACTTTCTGTCTTCTACCGACTGCTCTCCGGCGTAGCACTCCTTGCTCTGCCCCCCAAATATTCCTGCAGGATGCACAAGATCTTCCAGCAACCCTCTTCTGGTGAAACTGCCAAAACCATCTGGGAAATGTGTTCCAGCACTTGTAAAGATATATGGTTCCTGATTCTTTTTCGATCCTAGCCTTTTTGTTCAAATCAAAACAATCTTAGATTTAAAATGAAACAAGTCAGGAGACGACGATGGTTCATGAGCGAGCGGTATTCAATGACAAAGGACGGACTATAACCGAAACAGGTCCGGACAGGCTCGGCCTGGAAATGTCAAAACGAAGGTTACTGACCTTGAAATGAGGTAGAAAATAATGTATAATCAGTTATGAGGTTAGTTAGCTACACAACACCGAAAATTCGGTGAAAAATGAAATGAAAATAAATAAATTTTTTAAATGAAAAATGAAAAATCGAGCTCCGTGGGTCTAGACACATGACATTGGCCTAACCAGATATCGAAGCCCCTGTCAGATTCCACCAAACCCATCGGAGAAGATGTAGCTTGAACTCGATTACCCCATAAAAAGACATCTTTTTCGGGCGTCGCTCCACCCACAATGGGCGCAATACGCCCACTCTCGGCAGCATACAACTATATCATGATATCAATCTCCTACCCAAGTTTCATCAAGAGCGGATTATATCATCGGGTAGTTATGCTGCGGACAGACAGACACACACACACACACACAGACAGACAGACACACACACACACATGACGAATATACTGGTCACTTGATAACTCATGAACCAAAAATGAAACAGTGGATCTATTTAAAACTGGATGAAAATTTAGAATTTTAAATGAAAATTTAAAAGATCAATAAAAACGATTTAAAAGTGGTTCGCAACAATCCAACACCTGTTCAGGCATTTTTTTTACTTTTTTAAAATTAACTTTAAGCATTATTGAGTCCAGCAGGTGTGGGAAAAGAGTGCACTGTTTGGAAAAAATGAAGGAAAAACTGCTCAATACAAATATAAGTAATATTCATATTCAATATATTTCAATACTACTTCTCAATACAAAACAGAAAACCACCGATGAAAACCAAAGCACGTGGTTGAGTGTGGATGAAAATTTGAAATCCGCTTAGTATATCCGATGGCTGAGAGTACGTTAGGATGCCAAAAATGAGGCAAAATGGGCATTCTCATTGTTGGGATGTTTCAGATTAGAGAAGCTTTTTGGGATCAGTTCACAGCTGTTTGTTCTTTGGTTAAAAAGTCGACGATACATTATGTCGCCCCTTGGGACACTTTCATCGCTGAAAATGCGTAAAATTCCAGAACTTAAATCTTTTTTAAAGCACACAAATCTTTCCACGTCATCCCATATCCGCTCGACTGGAGGGGAAGTCAGGTGAGCATGATTTGATGTGGTTAAATCGTTGACCATGATCATTTGGATAACGTATTGCTAGTAGTTGTACCCACCCTGCCTTTCACTCTGCATCTATATCCTTATAAAGGAAGAGGAGGAGGAGGAGGAGGAGGAGAAGAAGAACTATACGAACAGGGTTCCCCGGCGTTGCCTGCTGCTGTTCTACTCCTGTTGGCATTTTGAAGGAATCAAATTTTGTGGGTTTTTTTTTTTGTTGTAGTAGGCCTAACACACTTCTCTACATCCATTAAGTAATTGGATCGGGATCATTTAATGTTACATTCTGCATTAGCTACAAAGGCTTCGGCACGACAGAGCAATTTGAAAAAAAAATCTAATTTTGTTTTTCGAAATTTTCAAAAAATGTTTTTTAGTCACTGATGAATGAACCTCTGAAAGCTTGATGAAGATCCGTTTGGCCATCTCTGAGAAAAATGGTGACATTTATTCAGCCAGGTCAGTCTCATGACTGCCACTGGTAACATCTAACCCAGTGCTACCTGCCGCATGGTCAGGTAGTTGGCGACTAAACCCACTACCCCCACTGGCAGGAGGGTGACTGTGACACCCTGCAGGACTAAAAAGGTAGTAGGTTTTTAGGTTGTAGGTTTTAGTTTTTTTTTTAGGTAGTACGTTTTTTAGGTAGTAGGTTGTAGACAGAAACAACCCAGGGTAGTACTACCATTCTGACTTTGGAGCGTTAAAGTGGTGCCCGGAACCATCTTACACTTTCCGTGTCAGGATTGCTGGTCTTACTTTCTGTCTCACTCAAACTATATCTACCGGGCTAGCTTCAATCTCTCTTTCTTGCAAACAAACATCATACACTTTTCATCATACACTTTTCATACTCATTTTCAATGTCTTAAATTGTCATTTTCAACT
This sequence comes from Myxine glutinosa, assembly GCF_964187855.1. Lineage (NCBI taxonomy): Eukaryota > Metazoa > Chordata > Myxini > Myxiniformes > Myxinidae > Myxine > Myxine glutinosa. The sequence goes on along the minus strand of NC_136262.1, from coordinate 9,830,418 downwards.
TAAAAATTAATGGCTCCTAGTTCCCGGCATTATGGGTTGCGAAGAATCTCCGGTCAAAATTTGTTTCTGATTTTTGTTCCCATTCCCTCCCTCACTCCCTCACCTCAAACGGCTACACAGCTGACACTGCCCTTGGAAAAGCTGGTTTAGCATGAAAAACCAACCTAAACCAACTCAGGACCCTACGATATTAGACCACCAACCTTAACCAACTCATGACCCTACGATATTAGACCACCAACCTTAACCAACTCAGGAACTTACATTGTTAGGCCACCAGTCTTAACCAACTCAGGACCCTTCGATATTAGCCCACCAACCTGTTTGGGCTGTTTAAACGAAGCCGCGACATGGCGACTTGTCGTTGGGATCTTCATCCTGATCTCGTTTAAACTGATGCTGACGGGAGTTTGGTTTTTGTACGAGGAGAGTTATAGGGTAAGTTTGATGTTTGTGACATTTGCAGTTTTTATATTGTTGTCGAGTGAAGAAATCGCGTTTTTACCGAAGATGGTCTTGACTAGTTGCAAGGCCGCACCAGTTTTCGACGAATAAAGGGGTCAACATTAACTTTTTGTGTTTTATTTTTGGTATCGGTCGATGCACGAGGTTCGGAGCTTTAAGTACATGTGAGGATGGAGGCCTTGCATTACGTGGGCGTCGTCCCGGCCGCAGGGCCGTCTTTAGAGCATTGTAGGCCCTGGGCAAAGCAATCCACTGGGGCCTCTTCCCACCCACAGGAATAAAAATGTAAACGGTCAATAAAATTAAACCCTTTTTGGCGCCGTTCCTCACATAATCCCACTCGATCACTGAGTTTGCCGCCATCCTTCCCCCTCCTTTGATTGCGTCCTTCCCCCTCTCTCCCCATCTTGTCTACCGCTCCCGATGTTATATGTTTTATGTGTCGGTTTGTCTTTCTGTGTGATTAATGTTCGCTCTTTCACGAGCCTCGATCTTGTATACAAAAAAAAAAAAAAAAAAAAAAACCATAACAAACTCAGGACCTTATGATATTAGCTCACCAACCATAACAAACTCAGGACCCTACAATATTAGACCACCAACCTTAACCAACTCAGGACCCTATGATATATATTAGGCAAACAACCTCAACTGTTAAGCCAACACAAGGCTTCTTCACTAATTTAAAAAGGGCACAGACTAAAACAGACTTTAATCACAGACTGAAACAGATTTTAATCACAGACTAAACCAGACTTTATTCACAGACTAAAACAGACTTTAATCACAGACTAAAACAGACTTTAATCACAGACTAAAGCAGACTTTAACTAGAACGGGCACTCGGTAGAGCGCATACCTTCGCCGCAGCTACTGTTCTGTACTGTACTAAAATACGATTTTGACCTTTTCGTGACCTTGACCTTGACCTTTGACCCGATTGCTCCCAAAATCTAATCAAATGTGTCCCGTATAATAACCAATCATCCCACCAAATTTCATGCAATTCGGTTGAATACTTTTTGAGTTATGCGAATAACATACACACACACACACACACAGACATACAAATAAATACACAGCGATCAAAACATAACCTTCCGCTTTTGCGAAGGTAATCACAGACTAAAACAGACTTTAATCACAGACTGAAACAGATTTTAATCACAGACTAAACCAGACTTTAATCACAGACTAAAACAGACTTTAATCACAGACTAAAACAGACTTTAATCACAGACTAAAGCAGACTTTAATCACAGACTAAAACAGACTTTAATCACAGACTAAAGCAGAATTTAATCACAGACTAAAGCAGACTTTAATCACAGACTAAACCAGATTTTAATCACAGACTAAAACAGACTTTAATCACAGACTAAAGCAGACTTTAATCACAGACTAAAGCAGACTTTAATCACAGACTAAAGCAGACTTTAATGACAGACTAAATCAGACTTTAATCACAGACTAAACCAGACTTTAATCACAGACTAAAACAGACTTTAATCACAGACTAAAACAGACTTTAATCACAGACTAAAGCAGACTTTAATCACAGACTAAAGCAGACTTTAATCACAGACTAAAACAGACTTTAATCACAGACTAAAACAGACTTTAATCACAGACTAAAACAGACTTTAATCACAGACTAAAACAGACTTTAATCACAGACTAAAACAGACTTTAATCGCAGACTAAAACAGACTTTAATCGCAGACTAAAACAGACTTTAATCGCAAACTAAAAAAGACTTTAATGGCAGACTAAAACAGACTTTAAACACAGACTAAAACAGACTTTAATCGCAAACTAAAAAATACTTTAATCGCAGACTAAAAAAGACTTTAATCGCAGACTAAAACATACTTTAATCACAGACTAAAACATTGTATATAATTCACTTTTTCTTTTTTTGCATACAGAATCGAGGCTCGTGAAAGAGCTAAGATTTATCACTCAAACAAATCAAACAGACAAACAAAGTATATAAAAAGGGGAGCGGTAGACAAGATGGGGAGAGAAGGGGAAGCACACAAACACAACATTTGAGAGCAGGGACATCGGGAGATCTGTGGGAGGGAGAGGGCTTGGGGGGAGGAGGCGTGGGAAGGGGGGGGAGGGGGTGGGAGAAGTATAAAACACAAGGACACCAAGGACTTCCAGGAAAGAAGTTGGTATTTCAAAAAGGTGGATTTGGGGTGAAATTAGCGTGGGTAGAAAAGATCAAGGTTTTGGATGGGGGAAGATAAGAGATGGTGGTGAACAGCTGTTTTAAAGACCTGGAGGGAGGAGTGGGATTGAAGAGAGTGAGGGAGTTTGTTCCAGAGGTGGGAGAAAAGAGGAGTGAAGGTGAGCAGAGTGTCAGGATTTTGGCAGTTTAACCATAAGAGGTTTGCAGGCAGATCTTGTGCGACCTGTAGGAATATTTGGGGGACAGAGCCCAGAGAGAGCTGGGGGAGCAAGGCCAGAGAGGAGTCGGTAGAAGACGGAAAGACCACCAACCTGCCTGCGGTGAGTGAGTGAGAGGCCCTTGGAGTTAGCTTCATCACGGGAGATTCCAATGATTCTGAATGCTTTGCTTTCAACAGCGTGAAGACGAGCTAGGTGTGAGGCAGGAGCACCAGCCCAGAGGGGAGAGCAGTATTCCATTGAGCTGCGGATGAAAGCCTTGTACGTGGTGAGGAGCTCAGGTGTGCCAAGGAAGGACTTCGCACGACGGAGGATGCCCAGTCGGCGACTGGCTTTGCAGGCCAGCTTGGAAATGTGGTTTTCCCAAGAAAGATCATGGCAGATAGTGAGACCCAAAAGCTGCAGCGACAGAACTTCTTGGAGAGGATGGTTGAGAAAGTAGATGGGAGGGTTGTCCAGTCGATCTTTTCGGAGAGACATAGTAAGAGTGTGAGATTTGTCAGGATTGAAAGACATGTTCCACTTGTTTGACCAGTCTGTGATTTTGTCCAGGTCTTCAGAGAGTGAGGAGGCTGCAGACTGCCGATCTGAGGGAAGAGGAATGGAGCGGCAGAGAGTGGAGTCATCAGCAAAGAGATAGAGAGGATTTTCCAGAGAGTCGGAGAGATCATTGATAAAGACCAGAAAAAGCACAGGGCCCAGCACACTGCCTTGGGGAACTCCAGCCTGAACAGGAAGGGGAGATGAGAGAAATCCATTCAGGGCCACACGTTGACTACGACCAGAGAGGAAGTCCGCAAGCCATGCATGAAGATTTCCATGGATACCATAGGAGTAGAGTTTGGTGAGCAGAGCTGGGTGCCAGACCGTATCGAAGGCACGTGATATATCGAGGGAGACAGCTCTGATTTCCTGTTTGGCATTGAGGACCTCCATCCATTGTTGAGACAGGAGAAGCAGCATGTCCAGAGTAGAGTGACCTGGTCTGAATCCAAATTGATGATCAGAGATCAAGCCATTGGAGAAGAGGAAAGATTTCATATCCGAAGCAATGATGGATTCCATGACTTTGCTGATAATTGGGAGCAGGCTGATTGGTCTGTAGTTAAAAGGATCTGTTTTTGCACCTTTTTTGTGTAAAGCGGTAATGTTTGCTGATTTCCAGGATGCTGGCAGATGACCTTGAGCAAAAGATAGGGTGAAAAGAACAGAGAGAGGGTTTGATAGAGCGGCAGAGCAGGATTTTAGGACCCGTGGGCTGATGCCGTCTGGTCCAGTTGCAGAATCAGAGTCGAGGTTAGACAAAAACTCCTCCACCTTGTCAGGAGAGAAGGACACAGAGTCCAGGAGCAGTTGGGTTCGACTGGGAAAGGTGGGAACAGAGAGAGATGGGTTTGGGACTAAAGATTTTGAGGCAAACACAGAGTTGAGGTATTCGGCTTTGTCACGTGCGATGTCAACTGTGTGGCCATTTGAGGTAAGGGAGGGGATGGAGGGGGAACAAACACCAGAAACGGATTTGACCAGACGCCACCAGGATTTGGAGGAAGGAGACAGGTTTGAGAGTTCGTTCTTGAGTGAGGAGAGATAGTGCTTCCTGGCACTCCTGAGGGTAGACACACACTTGTTCCGAGCTTGGTGGAAGGAACTGAGATTGCCTTCAGTTGGATTAGCCTTCCAAGAGGCAAAGGCAAGTTGTTTCAGGGCAACTGCCTCACCACAAGATTCGGTGTACCATGGACGGGAGGAAGGGTAAGACAACTGAAGACGGGATGGGATAAATCTGTGCATGAGAGAGATCAGTTTGCTTTGGAAGAATTCCCAGGAAGAATTGATGTCAGAGGCAGTGGAGATGGGAGACCAATCCAGACGATTGATGGCTGCTTGAAGCCCGTCCCAGTCGGCCTGAGTGAAATGCCAGACTCTTCGACGCTGAGGAGGCTCTCTGAGAATGGCCAGAGAGATGTCCACTTTGACAAGCACATGATCAGAAGAACCGATTGGAGCAGAAGAAGAGCAGCAGACATTAGCAGGGAAGTTTGTCATAACCAAATCTAGAAGAGAAGAAACTCCATTGGCTGAGATCCGGGTCGGGAAATTGATAGATTGTGTCAATCCCAGTGAGTCACAGAAGTCCTTTGCTGAGGTTCCATGACTGGTGAGAGAGGAACCCACACCCAACCAGGTGGCATGATGACAGTTGAAGTCACCACATATGAGGAAGAGAGAGTTGGGATGAGTGGATAGAAGTTGGTCCATGTTGTCAGAGAGTGAAATGTAAATTGAGTCATCACTGTTTGGGGGACGGTACAGAACACATATGAACAAAAGGTGGGAGCGGAGAGGAACCCGTGGCCAGAGGTACTCCTGGGGGTGAGAAGGAGAGAGGGCAGTGCAAGGAGAATGAGGAAGAGAGTTTTTGATAAAGATAGCCACCCCACCACCAGGACGAGGCTCAGGTCTATCATACCGGAAGAGGGAGTAACCAGGAAAAATCGTAAGAGTGTGAGATTTGTCAGGATTGAAAGACATGTTCCACTTGTTTGCCCAGTCTGTGATTTTGTCCAGGTCTGCAGAGAGTGAGGAGGCTGCAGACTGCCGCTCTGAGGGATGAGGAATGGAGCGGCAGAGAGTGGAGTCATCAGCAAAGAGATAGAGAGGATTTTCAAGAGAGTCAGAGACCTAATCCCTATTCTAGCTTTTGTATCAGCCGCTGTAATAGGAGAATCAAAATATAAACACTAAAACGTCATATACAGTACGCCATACATTGTTTTCTGTAGTTAAATAAAAACAGTGTCATTGTTGGAGAAGCAAGATTCTGGAGGCAATGTTTATTTTACCCAGAAGTCCTGTGAATGCTGCCGCAATAATTTTGTGATTTCATTGAGAGGGAAGGGCAAAGTGTCACATTGTAGTGGATGTGATAAAGGGTTTTTGCTCGATCTTGCAGGATCAGCACGTTCAGACCAATGTCAATTTGAATCACGAGTTTGCTTGGATCGTCACCGACGACACGAGCGTCTCTTCCATGATGTTGCTGATAACCTGTGTTGTGATGGTGGTGGTTTGGGGAGGGTAGTGCCAATATTGTAACCCCTCAAAAAAAAGCCTCATTCCTTACCTGATGTTCAAAGTAACACGTTGAATGTGCCCGTAGATAATGGAACAAAACCTGCAAGTGGCTTTCCAGGTGAGCTCAGATCTAAGTGAGCGGGTACTGCACACTGCCTTACAGGAAGTGCAAGGATTTTTGTATCGGTGAGTTTACGAACTGTCTTCCGGGGTTTTCCCCGCAACAACAAACACGAGGCCTATGGGTTTTTCATTTTTTGCACTTTATTGTATGTTTTATGGTTCAGTTTTTTTTTTGTGATTGATGTTAGCTCTTACACGAGCCTCCATCTTGTATACAAAAAAGAAAGAAAAAAAAGTGACAAATCTTAGATGCAAACCGATGATAAAGTTCATGATGATGGTCAAATTGTAGTCTGATCGTCCATGGGTACATTCCCTTCCTTTTATAGTCGGTAGGGAGACCATGATCCTCTTTGGAGTCGCTGCTTATTGTTGCAAAGGTATCGTAATGGACAGCGACCATGTTGGACTTGCAATGCAAACTAAGGTTTGCATTGAGGCCTAATTTTAATCATACCAGACTGGAATTGTTTAAACTACTTTGAGGACCCCCACACTCCTTCCTCCTGAGCATTGCTGTCTCTTATGAGACCGAATCGGCAAAAAGAGATTCGTCGGGGTCTTTGGTGATGCAACTCTTTCAGATTGCATGGGAAGCAACCCAACAAAGCAAGTTTGGTCTCAGGCCACGACACGAGAGTGTCAATTGTAGAATGTCACATATGCTCGAGCACATGGATTTATTCAACAACTTCATGTACCGTACACCATACTCGATACCGAGCGTCAGTTGGGCCGAAGCAGCTTCCAGGCTAGGGTGACAATCCTGGATGGGTCTCCTGAATCCTGAAAAATTCCTGAAATCCTGAATCCAAAATGAAATCGAATCCTGAATTGCAAAGTTTTCACATGGTGTTTGTCGAGAGACAGCCAAATGTATAGCAGGATATGACAACAGATGTAAACAAACTAGTGTGTGTACATCAACTGTTACCCTGTCAGTTTGGAGCGAGGTATAGGCCTGCACGAGGACTACAGGGTGCAGCTGTACCATCAGAAGTCTACAAGGTATCATTCCAAACACTGACCCCACAGGTATCCCCAACTCGACTGACAGACGGGGTTTTCCCCCGATGGAGCATCGTGAGATTCTGGAATGAAGGAATGAAGTGTGGGCCTAAACAAACCTGTACGCCTAAACATATGTATTCCCACTTGCAAACACCTTTAGCCAGGAAGAGAGGTGTCATTGAGTTTATAAACTACTGTACACGTTTTTATACATACTTTCTTTATTTCCTGGCTATTTACGCAGATACCGCATGGCTCTGGGCACATTCAAACAGGAACATGTGAAGGACCGGAAGTTTCCGCCATTTTACGTGCAATATATGATTGCTGCCATCAACAACTGCACGCTCTTCAGGTGAGCACGTGCTACACGATTGTCATTTGGTGATGCAAATTGTGACGTCACCAACACCGTAAACACCCTGCAGCGTAAATCGAGAAAAAGTTGGAAGTTGCTATTCCAAACGTTGTATTGACCGTCCATGGGCCGTCGCTTGTCCATTGTTACTTCGGATAATCTAATCTTCTAAGGTTCAACACCACATTGTGGCAGTGAGTCTGTGCAGACGCTCAAACGCCGATACCTGCTCTCGTTACCGACTGACAAGTCCTGGAGTGCCATCCCAAAAATCGAGTCGGACCTTTCCACAATTGCTGCTGAAGGCTGCACTTACCTGCTGGATGAGGTCCTGTTGGACATCAAGGTAAGTGCTCGTGTGTACCACTGACCTAAACATCACACGAGCACGTGCTCTCTTTTCTATACGTATCTACGAGTGCTTCAAACTTCCTGTCCTCTTTACCTCCACTACCAAAGGTGGATGGAGGTTATCTTTTCACCCGTGTCTGTCTGTCTGTCTGTCTGTGAATAAGACATCTCTAAAAGTTATTGACGGATTTGGACGAAACTTGGTGGACAGGTTGGGTGTGTGAGAAGGAAGAATCGATTCAATTTTGGTGAAGATCGGATTGTGGATTCAGATATGAGAATTATTTAATTTTTAAGTGATTCTTCACCATTGAGAGATTGGGCTAAAAGCGATATATATATAACATGATATTTATTTAAAAAAGTTATGGACGAGTTATGAATAAACTTGGTGGACGAGTTGGTTAAATGACAAGAACAAGCCGATTAGATTTTGCTTCAGGTCCGAATCCAGATCCGGCCTATCAGTGGGATAGAAAACGTACCTGGTGGAGGGATACTCTCCAATGAGTGCCGTTCTAGTTAACAATGGATTCATTCACAAGAAATAAATAGGGGCAGGGGAGAAGGTAAAGGAACACGACCGGTGAAACAAACTGAAACCACGGAAATAATTAACCCTCATGCCCACAATGCCAACAACGGACTTATTCATTTCATCTTGAAGGCCTTTCTCTCACACGGACGCCATGACAGAGGGTGAAGACAGGACACAAAATAACCTGTGGGGGAGGTGACGAGCTCGCGTTGCTCGCGCCGTTTTTTGGTATTGACCTATGAGCTGCTTTGTCCGTTCCGCGATCTCCCTGTTTTGTCACCACAGCGGACCATGGATATCCAGACACCATGCACTGAGAGAGCTACAGGACCAGAGCGCCGCAATAATCGAACCTGGGAGCAGAGAATATGAGGTCCCATGGAAAGCTGGTCTAGGGGGAAAGCCAGGTCCAAGAAGCAGTTTTGAGCAGGGAAAGGCCCGACAAGAGATGGCCACCAGAACACGTACATGCCTTATAGGACATCATACACAAAGGTTGGGATATTGGGCTTAGAAACGAACATTTGAAAGGGAAGACGAAGGTTGTTTTTTACAAGAACAAACTCGACACTGCGTGTTATACAATTATTACATACGCTCATGCTGAACATGTTCTATGAAACAAGTAAATAACAATTATAAACTATTAGAAGAGCCTACCCGCCACTTTGCTAATGGACCAATGAGTCGTCAAGTCGCTTGCTGCTAGTAGGGGGAGGGGAGGGAAGGGAGATGAAAGGAGGGGTAGGAGAGGAGCAGAAAGGGAGGGGGGAGGGGAAAGATATACTGCATATACATCTTTTGGGGGAGAGGGGCATTTCATAGGCCCCGCCATTTTTGGAAGGGGGCGGGGAGAAGGGAAGGAGGACAAATTTACCTGTGTGAAGAGTGCTTTAACCTCAGCATTGCCCAGGTAAAGAAGGTAATTGTAATACCCTCTGCCACCACCACCACCATGTGGCGCTACACTGTACACATTTACATCGAGACTTTATGCCCCCGTGGCCCGGCCACATAACCTATGTTACCCCCCCCCCCCCCCCCACCCCACACAAAGTTGTATTTTTAACCTGACTTTGGAGTTTGTAACTTCAAAGATGCAGCCGTGCACAAGGAACAAAGGGAGACAGACAACCACAGAGAGACAATGGCATCATATATATATATATATATATATATATATATATATATATTGTTACGGATCGCGGTTTAGATGTTATGATGGGCCGAGCGGATGGTCCAACCGCGACCGTTACAGGATCCCCAATTGGCCCGATTCCACCCGACGTTGACCAGATCGCACCACAGATATTCAATCGGGAAACCTCTAAAGCGACCGAAAGAGAAGGAAAAGAGAAGAAGACAGAGTACGGAGGAAGAACAGATTTATTATACACACACAAGCAATGGATGGAAGAAGCAGTCACACAGTGAATCGTTAACTTATACTATTCAATTTACTTAACCCCAGGACAACATTCAAGACAGACGACGTTCACACTTACACGGGGGAAATTGCAGGCTGGAATGGCGGAGGTGGGTTGCTGGAGAGGGAGGCAGGGTCAGGTCCCTGCAACCGGCAGGGCTGGAGGTAGCAGCTCTCAATTCTTCGCGTTGTTGGCGGGAAAACCCTCGGTCGCGTCGACGCTGCTGATGCTGTAGATGTCACGCGCTGGCTCGGTCACACCTGCTCCTCTCCTTCTGGTGGAGCCGTCTCCCTCCTCTCAGCGCATCTCTCCAAAGCTGGTTTCCTCTCCAAGTACCTCTCCTTTTTGGCTTGGAGCGTCTCTCATCTCACAGCTCAGCTCACATGTCATCTCTTCTCTCATCTCTGCGCGCATCTCTCATAGCAGTCCCTTCCAGTCGCTTTTATTACTCGGGGCGGAATCAAGCCGCCGGCTGCGAGGGCACGCCTACCGGGTCGCTAACCGCGGTGCTGGTTGGCTGTTAGGGCTGTCCGATTCCTCCTTTTGATCATGACGACGTGCCACGCCTGTGAGTTGGCGGCTCCTACCCCCCTCTTCTCCGAGATGAGCACATGGGCAATGGCGGCTTGCGGGATTGAACACCACTCGCACCGCTTTTGAAAGGAACTTTGGAGAGCGGAGATATCAATGTAATATTGCATAATATCATTTGTAATATTGCATAATATCAATTGTAATATTGTCTAATATCAATTGTAATATTGTATAATATCAATTGTAATATTGTATAATATCAATTGTAATCTATATATATAAAACACAGTTTGTGTGTGTGTAATGTTACCGATAGACTCCTAAACGGAGAGGCTCACGTGCTTGATATTTGGCATAGGCATGGCCATTGAGCCTGGGAAGAACATGGCCTACCGAAAAATATTTGATGAGATCCATATTTTTTATTCATATTTACCTCAGCGCATTTCAGCGAGGAATATTATACACGGAATCTGAGCCGGTGGCAGAGCAGCGCGCTGATTCACTCAGAGCGATCACGTGATGTTCCATCCTTGCCGCCATAAACTCACAGTTACGCATTCGCACGTAATTCAGAGCGAAAAGCGATTGCGTTTTTTCACATTTCAGCGAGGAACATTGCCATTCACACCACATAGGTTTCTTTTTCTTTCATCTTTAGATCCATATTTCTTTTCAGCGAGGAATATTATACACGGAATCTGAGCCGGTGGCAGAGCAGCGCGCTGATTCGCTCAGAGCGATCACGTGATGTTCCATCCTTGCCGCCATAAACTCACAGTTATGCATTCGCACGTAATTCAGAGTGAAAAGCGATTGTGTTTTTTCACATTTCAGCGAGGAACATTGCCATTCACACCACATAGGTTTTTTTTTCTTTCATCTTTAGATCCATATTTTTTGCCATAACGTAGCGCGTTATGGCTCGCTCGAGCTCGAGTTAGCCAATCACCTGGGAGCATGAGGCCATGTTGGCCACGCCCACGACACAACGCAGAGTTGCAATCTTGCGTTTGCGTCGTTTCTTACCACGTGTAAACGTGGTATTTTGTCTACGAGTATTTTGAATTTGGTATTTTGAATTTGTCTACGAGTGAGTGACTGGAAGACTGACTGTGATAAAGGCAATGGCACCGAAGAAAAGAAATTTGTCGCGTTCAACCTCCCGAGCAAGGAAAATCGCTGATCGGAGACTCCATGAAACCGATGAAGATACTTTTCACCATCGACAAGCCAATCAAGAACGTGTCTCTAGATTCAGACAGCAAGAGACAGAAGATGAGACAGAGGCACGTCTCAACGCCAATCAACAACGTCTGGCGAGGGCCAGACAGCGAGAGACAGAAGATGAGACAGAGGCACGTCTAAACGCTAATCGACAAGGTGTGGGGAGGGCCAGACAGCAGGAGACAGAAGAACAGCGCCAAAAACGACTCAACAACTGGCAACCATCAGGTAGACGGCAGCCGGCCATTGCATGGGAGAAGGCTGCATTCAGTTACAATCCGAACACTGACTACTCCTCAAACGTTGATATTGGCTCCATGTCGTTCACCTGTCAGTTTTGCCATGCCTTGAAATGGAAGGGAGAAACACCAGGAATGTGTTGCAGGGGAGGCAATGTCCTTTTGCCTTCTCTCCAATCTCCACCGGAACCTTTGAAAGAACTACTTCAATCAACTACGACTCAATCCAGACACTTCCTGAAGGAAATCCGTAATTACAACTCTTCGTTCCAAATGACTTCGTTTGGAGCAGAACGCGTCGTCACTGAGCAAGGATTCATGCCTACATTCAAGGTGCAAGACCAGGTATACCACCTCATTGGCTCTATCCACCCTCAACCAGGTGAGCAACCGAAATTTTTACAAATCTATTTTATGGGTGACCACCGAGAAGAAGCTGCCCGACGAGGACAGAACTTCCCCAAACTACGCTCTGAACTAATCCTCGCCTTACAAGATATGCTCCACTCAAATAATGCGCTGGTCAACAGCTTCAAGTCGACATTGGAGAGAATGCCTTCACCTGATTACAAGGTCGTAATTCGAGCTGACAAACGTCCTCACGGAGAGCATGAACGTCGGTTTAACGAGCCAGTCAACAATGACGTTGCAGTTCTCATGGTAGGAGAGCAGTACAACAATCGCGACATCGTCCTGCATCTTCGCGACAACAGCACGAAGCGGATTTCGGAGCCTCACCGATTCTATGACGCCCTCCAGTACACTCTGATTTTCTGGAAAGGACAAGATGGCTATCATTTTGAAGTTGAACAAGCTGGCGGCCGGGGAAAGAAAGTGGTACTTCTATGCCTTCCACATCATGGTCAGAAAGAATTCCACGAATCATATCCTGCAGTGCCGTGATCTGTTCCACCAGTTCCCCTCCACCCTACCCTCTCCCCTCCCCCCCTCCCCCTCCCCTCCCCCCCTCCCCCTCCCCTCCCCCCCTCCCCCTCCCCTCAACCCCCCCCCCCTCCCCTCAACCCCTCCCCGTCCTCTTGGTTCCCGCTCTTGGTGATGGATTTTATAGCGTGTTGTCGCATTTTCGCATTGTCTCTCTTTGGCACCGCACGTCCTTGCTTTTGTCCTGGTGTTCGGGGAAGGCAGATGCATCCGTGCATTTCATTATCTTTTCTTGGTCCGGGCGATCGGTTAGAGCGGCCGCATTGTCCTTTCCCTGGCTTGTTGGTGCTGGCGGTGCGCTGAGAGGCCGCAGTGCTGTGTAAAGAAGATGACGAGGACGAGCGATGGCTGCTCGCTTCGTGCTCAGTGGCCGGAGTGGACGAGCTACGCGCCAAGGCCTGTTTCCCGCGCATGGACTTCGCGCCAAGGCGTGTGTTTCCCGCGCATGGACCTCCGGGACCCGTTTGCGGACTGATGAGATTCAAGAGCAGCTAGGAGATATGTGCCACACACGAACACATAATTATTTTCCAATTCTTTTATCCTTTGTCTGTGTACGAGTCTGTGTGGGAGCGCTCCAATTGAGGAATATAGTTTCATTTATCGTGCATTTTCTTTGTTACCGGCATTTTGGTTAATAAAGCTGGCATTTTCTTGTACATTTTAAACCTGTGTCGGTTGAATTAATTATTGCAGGTTTGAGGACTGCTGGTGGGATCCGTGAAGGTGAGTGCTACTCGGTCTCTTCTCCCCCCCCCCCCCCCAACGCGTATTCTCCGCTATATTTTCACTGAACGCCTCGGAGTTAAAGCTCGTTCGGAAAGCCATTTCCTTTGAAGATTTTAATCACCAGGAACACGACTATATATATACTGTATATATATATTGTTACAGACGCGGCTTAGATGTTATTTACCGAGCGGTTTGGTATGACCACGTCTGCACAAGTTACCCGATTATACCCGAACGTTGACTAATCGCGCTACGCTAGGTCAATGAAGGAAAAGACACACGGCTGGGATTAAAATGACACGACACCAGGGATACGGTTCTCAAGACCTCCGGAGGAGATTATATTAAGGCGGAAGGTTAGATTACAACTACAAGAGGGACATCATAGAAAGACAGGCACTTAGACACACTCTTATATTAACCCCAACAGACGACAGATAAACGGGACAAGGCTGACTCACACGGGGATTGATGGCAAGGAAAGCGGGTATCGATGGCTCAAGGTGCACTCTTGGCTCAAGGACAGGGTACTGTACGGTCCAGTAGATGCAGGGAGGTCACAGCGCTCGGAGGTCACGACTGGTTCTTCCTCTTCAAGCTCGGGGCGCATCTGACGTCACGTCCGGTGAGTCGCTTCGTATATCCGGCGGGGAGTGACACGCCCTCGGCTCGTTAGCTCCGCCCCAGATGGAATCGGTCCGCCCTTCTTATTGGGTGCGGGGGGGTTACCAGGCTCCGCCCTTGACGAGGAGCTGACAGCCAGCCCCTTCGTGGTAACCCCGTCGGAGCGCATGGTCATGGCGGCTAACCGAGCCGGTGTGAGGACGCACACTCCCCGCGCCGTCGCCGCGCCGCCCCCCTCTGCTGTTGTAGTTGTTGTTGTTGTAGCTTCTTCATGGGGAAGAGGATGGGAGGAGGCATGGGAAGGTCCTAAACTCACTACTGGTGCCATATAATCACATTCTGGTGCAACGAAGAGTCGGAATTAATGGAAACGAGTCCTTAACTGACATAGACTAAGAATAACTAGCAAGATGTCCGAAAGTTGTCTACGTGAGATGCGGTGGACCTGGGCACGACATTTAATGGGGGAAAAAGGGGAAGGTCGGTTCTACAGAGTGTTATTTACAGGCAATGGGACTAGGGAATGGGGGATTGGGGATAGTTGGGGAGTATTGGGGAAATAGGGGAATATTCACAAGCGGATATGGAGGCCAAATTCCATATTCGCAACAATATATATATATATATATATATATATATATATATATATATATATATATATATATTATTATATATATATATATATATATATATATATATATATATATATATATATATATATATATATATATATATATATAGATATATATTATTATATATATATATATATATATATATATATATATATATATATATATATATATATATATATATATATATATATGTATATATTTATTCCTCTTTCACCCCTCAAGCCGTCTTTTACACCTTAAGCCATTCCTGTAGCAATGTAATAAGATAGGCGCAGGTGTTCGCAAATAATCAGAAACAATAGGATGGCTTGGTGCGGTGCAACGGAGTGCGAGCCAGGTGGCTCTGCCGGGGTCATTGCAACTGACAATTTGTCTTGGTGTTCAGATCCCAGGACCTCGCAGTACCACAAGCGGGAAGGTTGATTACTTGGTCCCTGTCAATATCCTTCCTTTGGCTTTGCCCCAGCATTTTACGTTATTAGTCCCCGACTAGGCCATGGGGCATAGGGCTAAAATGTGCTCAATTTGACAATTTCGTGCAACAACGCAGGGGATTACTTAAAATTGCTATAGATGGGTTGGGGATGTGCTCCTGAACAAGAAACACCATGTCCCCAGACACCAGGGGTGCTCATTAATTTTTAACGCGCACTTGATGAAAATGCAAGTAAATATATATTCATCAACTATACGTTACTGCATTTTCTTTTATTTCTGGATAGTTTGAGGAGTAAAATGAAAAAAATTGATTGTGATATTGTTTCTAGACCTCCTTTTCACTAAAATACACCAATAAACATGATATTTTTTTATCTAGATAGTCATAGCGATAAGTTGAAAATGAATCCAATCTGAAAATATGGTCCGCCGCAGCTGAAACACATGTTGTGCCGCAAATAAATCATTTTTATTTTACTTTTTTAAAATTAACTTCTCACTTCTACCTTCTATGATCAGTTCATCTTCTTTGATTTGAAGAATGGCAATGAGTGGCAGTTGACGGCTGACTCCTTTTACTTTTTAGAAGATTCATTTTCAACTTATTTATTTAAAACAGTACAACATGTATACATTACGCATGTCATGGAAAGTGCTTGCATGATTAACAGTGTTTAAGAGTACTGTTACTTTTGCTTCGTTTCCATGTTCAATACATAATGTATACATGCCAGGATAAGGCAGACAGACATAAATAATTGAGACAATCAAATTTGTTTATGATATCCATTACATTATAATTTACATCATTGTTCAATTTACAGCTTTCAAGTTTGAGAAATTTGTACTATTAACTATATTCACAGGTATAAGGTCGAAATCATGAACACAGGACTTTCATTTAAAAAATGATTGTACTTAAGAATAAATTAATTTTATTCCTAGGAGGGGCCAGCTTCGCAAATTATGCAGAAGATATTTGTGCATTTGACCTAAAAGACACTTTAAAAATGAAGATTGATAAATTCATATGACCTCAAAAAAAGGAACTTCACCTCAATATTCTTCTTCATCAGAACCAGTTCCTTCCTCTGGCTCAGCAACTGGTTCATCGGATACAATTTCACCATTCTCGCATCCAGTGCATCTACAGAGTTCTGTACATTGCATACCAAGCTCACTGCAGCATGTTACGTCAGCCACTGACTGCACGTCATCTTTGAGTGCACGCTTACATTTTCCCTTCTTGCAGCTACAGTGTACTAGCTCCAGGATGTCATCAGGAGCAGGTGGAAGACTACACCAGTCCACTTCCAGAGAAGGTGTTCCATCAATCTCTTCAACTTTCCATCCTGATTCACTGGGAGCTGGAATTTCTGGCAGCTGTTCTAGGCAACGACGAAATATACCAGCTTGGTAATTAGCACGCATGATGTGCTTGATGAGAGAATCTCTGTTTGGTGGAAGGGATTCTCCAGCATGGACACCAAGTCGAAACTTATCATATCTGGCCTCGTTGACGGTTTCTGCTTTCTCCTGCCCATATACCACCACCACCACCACCACCACCGTTTAGAGGCCATTTTTCCCCGCAAAGCGGGGGTTGGCCTTTTCGGGGACCGTGGTAGTTGTTGTTTTTTTGGTCCCCTTTTTGAAGCAATGTTTTACGGCCGGATGCCCTTCCTGACGCCAACCCTTTTTGCCGCCTTCAACGACAAACAGGGAATTACCAGTGAACTGGTACTCAATTAGCCGACCTCGGAAGGATGACAGGCTGAGTCAACCCCCCTTAAGTTGTTCAGATCATCAACCCCCCCCTTAAGTCAACCCCCTTAAGTCAACCCCCCTTAAGTCCATGAGCCCCCCTTAAGTCCCCCTTAAGTCAACCCCCCTTAAGTCCATGAGCCCATATACATGGCAAGCAAATCGCTCCAGTCTAGCAATTAGGTCATCTGATGGAGTGAATGACACCCCAAGCTCTTGACACCCCAAGCTCCCTGCTGTATCGTCTACCAAGTCCTCGGCCAAATCTTCTGCTGATAGACACTCACTAAACACAATGTCACTCATGTTTCTACTTTTGGCTTTGATGAAGACTAACTGTGGAAAGCTTTTCTGTAGTCGCGTCTTCAGATGCCATGTTCGATATGGTGCATCGATGCCGCTGACATCTTTAATGGCGCGGATAAATATCTTATTGAGTTTACTCAATGTAAGAATTTCTTTGCCTATAATTAGACGCTTTCTGATGGTGTTTTGGCTGAATTTGTCAAAAGCATCAATATAGCCATTTTGAACTGGGGTCAATGGCTTGCCAGGTTTACTCAAAAATCTTGTGTAGTTCTTGTAGCAGCCATGATGGTACTGAAGCTCCCTGGCAACCAAGTCCTCCCCTTCTATTTGATGCAGCATTTGTACATCCTCTTTTGCTTTTGCAGCCTTTAGAAGTTGACCTCCACTGATGAGTTCACATTTTACTAGCCTTACCATTGACCTCTTTCCTGAGATGTGACTGCACTTGTATTGGTTGCTATGGCAGAAAATGCACTCTTCAGGAAACATATGTCGCCTGCTCCAATCTCTTTGGCTGCTGTTTGCATCTGAGGAACGCAACATTCTCTTTCTGCTGGGCTCTCCACTGCTTTCACTAACTACAACTGGACCATCGTCAAGTTCGTTCATGTCTGTCCCGGCATCTGCATTAAACAGAAGGAAGAAACAAATTTTGAGTGATTAGAATTTAACTTTTTTTCAACAAATATGAAACATGTAGTTATTTTCTTCCTACCTACCAACCATTGAATTATTGTCTAAACATAAATATACACAATTGTTTTCATTTTTTTTCTTCCAGTTACTTGTATACCCAATTTTTTCTGACAATATATTTAAAAATATATATAATACAACAATTATATTTTTGTTTGGCCTTTAGGATATCATGGGATGGAACGTGCAATTTGATGCAACAATAAAAACTTGTGCCATCTCACGTTGGTATTTGCCCCAAATAAAGCCGGCAGCATCATCCATGCATTGACAAAATAGCGGTCACACTCAAAGTAACTGTGCAAGTAAACATTTGCACCTTAAAAGTATACATGCACACTGTGCACAAAAAATTGTCGATAGCTCCGCCGTCTTCCTGGATTTTTTGAGAAACTGTTTAGAACAAAGTCCACATGTTATTTTTTTAAATTGTCGATAGCTCCGACGTCTTCAAGGATTTCTCGGGAACTGTTAAAAACAAAGTGGGGTTTTTTTTCCGCCACCAAGACGGCAAAGTATTTTTTCATATCTAATGTATTTCATTGATATTCAGTTGTTGTTTTTCTACTCAGATCAGTGAGTAAATTTTCTTTTTTGCCTCAATACAATAGTAGGTGACGTTTTTTTTCTTCAAAAAACTTCCATGTCCCCCCCCCCCCCCCCCCCAAGAATCTATTGGTGCATCCCTTGTTATACATTTGTACACGCTTTGCTAGTAAAAATATTAATGACCATGACCACCGCGCAAAAAAGCAACAAAACAAAAATACAAAATAAAAATAAACTCAACATGTGTTTATTGTTTATAATTATAGAGTTTTAAATTTTGCAAACATCTGTCTTTTTTAGTAACAAATATCAAATCATGGTTTTTTTAACAACTTCTCCGACAAGGTAAACATACTTTTTATTACCATCATTTACAGGACAGTAAGAAGTACCTACCGTACAATTTAGTAAAAATGTGTAGTCTACATGTACAAAATTATTTCTTAATTCTTTGTGGATCCTAAAAACTGTAATGAGGTGTGACATGAGCCTGATGACATAAACCACAATATCCCCACATATCATGATACTATTACTAAAGTAAAAGAGCATGCTTGCAATAGTACGATTTGTATTATAAATTGTAGTCTTGAAATAGATAAACAAAATCATAAAATGTACATTTCATCATGCATGACTTGCTGAGTCTGCTGTACATTTGTCAATTGAATTTGAAGATACTACTCTTCTAAGGCCAACTCCAAATCTTCCGGAACTTGTTACTAACTTGCTTGAATCAAGCATGATGATTTATTTGATCATGATATATGGCAATGTAATGTGAATTCTATCATCACGATCAGATTCTATCATCATGATCATGTCTATGTTTGCAGAACAATTGAAACTTTTGGCTAAACTTAAAGCTTACTAAAAAAATTACTACATAATCATATTAACTTACCATGAGATGTCGATGTTTCGGTCTTTTTCTCCTTCAGCCTGTTCACTTTACTGATGTCACAAAAGCGACGTGAACAATCATAATGGTAGCCAATGTTGGGATTTTCTGGTTTGGCTTCAATGCAGGATTGTGTATCGGCAAAATCAAGCCCCAGCTTTACCGCACAGTCGGCCAGTAAATCGCGTTCTTTACAGTCATAGAGCAACCATTTACTCGCAAATTCAACAAAGCGGGCCCAGTTTTTATCATTGAATTGAATGAAATTGCTTTTAGTTTTATGGACAACATGCATCACGCAAAATTTGGACGAAAATTGAACAGGTTTTCCTGTCACTGCCGAAGCAATGGGCGTCGCCATCTTGGTTTGTCAGCTACCGAACGGAGCTTAGTATGAGCTGCGTGATTGGCCAATTACGGCACCTGACGTATCTGGAGCGCTCATTCGCTGAATTTATCACGTGAACAACCTTGTCCGCGAATTTTAAACCTGATTTTTTTATCGAAATTCTTTCTTTATTTATATTTTAATGTGCAGGTATATTTATTGGGGACATTATTATATCGAATGGAACGAATATTTTGCTGATTTTCATGAATAAATCAAGTAATCCACATTCCTGTTGCACGAAAAAGTGGATTTTAATGGTATGCCCCATGGCCTAGACCGGTGTACACCGGAGGGGACTATAGGTTTGCACGCCGTCCCTCCGTCCGTCAGTCCGTCACGCAAAGAACAGTTTTCCGGACTTTTTTTTAGAAAGGCTTAAAGCTAATGATTTCAAACTTGGCACATGGTTTCCTCATGATAACTTACAGGTCAAGTTCGAATTTCACGACGTTTCGATCATTTTTGACAAAGTTATGGCGCTTTGAACTTTGGGAATTCTGATCCTTAACTCAGTGCCATTTTAAGTTTTAATTTCCTTTAAAAACCAATTTCTCTGCAATAATAGGACCGATTGAGGTCAAATTTTAACCATAGGAGGGACTCTGTCTGTAGAATATTTTAATGGTAATTATGACGTCACAGGTCACGTGGTTCGGCCGCCATATTGTGTTTCGTGAAAACATGAAAACCCCTTTTTCTCTACAATGGCTGAACAGATCGAGGCCAATCTTTGCAGGCATAATCGCATACCCATGACGAACAAAAAAGTCAGCGAGCATGACGTCATGCGTCACATGGTTTCAGAGTTATGACGTTTTTAAGCATGAACCTTTAAAACCGAGCTCCTCCCTCATTTTTGATCCAATCGAGGGGAAACTTCTCAGATCTGTTCAGCACGTCAGTCTACTAAAATGTCCTTTTGGAATTTGCGATAGGGCACGTGGTTTGGCAGATATCGTTAATTAAACGAAAATATTTTTTAAAATGGATATCTCTTGAATCGCTAGTACCTCAGACCGTGAGTTGGTAATAATTTATATAATTCACACAGTGCAATACGTGCAGGCCGCTCCACGGAGCGACCTTGCTGGCTTATCAACGAGGCGAGGCGTGACACACGTGTCTCAGCATACCTCAGATCAAGTTTGAAAACCAGCATCAACCGTGCATAAATTTGCATATTCGATCATTTTTGACAAAGTTATGGCACTTGGAACTTTGGTAGGAGACATGTATTGCAGCGCAATACTCAGAATGCTTGTTCTTTTGCATTTACCCCTCATTCCCGACCAACCCCCTGTCACGTACAGATCTGTAGCCACAGCTCAGGTACTTTTTTTTTGTTCAAAAAGTGTCTGTTTGGTTTCTGTCAAGGCCCAAATCAGATTCGCTCCTCGTGTCCTTTTTTGTATACAGAGTCGAGGCTCACGGAGAAGCTGTGACTCCTTTAATAAAATATGGAGTAGAATTGTGATTATTGTGTTTGTTTGTTGATTTTCATTGTCGTCATTAATCATTTTATTAAACACCTTAATAGTATTCCTTGAGGAAGGTCTTTTCTGCCCGATGGGAACAGAGCTTCTTGCCTAACGGTTCGATTCGGCCAACTAGGCCATTCGGAAATCTTCGGATAAAGCCCAACGTCGCCCGTATGGACCCGTAGACGTTACAATATTATACCAGTTCACATTTCTCATCCAGTTTGTCGAAGGTGATTCAGTAATCCTGTTTTTTGATATTTTTGAATCGCTCAATTTGTCCTTCTCCTGTAACTCAAGATTGGAAAAAAGGTTTTTCTGTTTACGTTGAGCATGTTCAAGGTATCAGCATCAGGTATAGATTGATAAATGAGGTCATTGAGGTGTACTGAAATCAGACAAAATGATCCTATCCTGTGAACCTTTTCCCTTCGTCAAAACGATAAAGGTATTTCCCTCAATTTTGGAATTTAAATGAGGCTGAAATGACCAGAATCATACTTGTCTATTTGGGCTAAAACATTTGCTGGACTTGCACCCACAGCCATCCCTTCTGGAGCTCCTGACACGGCCTTGGCTGACCAGTTCCAAGGCCATGGACACCATCTGCATTACCATAGAGGATTATTTCAACGACTTCTCCAAGCTCAACAAATCGTTCCTGAAGGTGACATCTCACGCATTCCATCTTACAAATCCACATCGTTTAAAACGACGCCATTTGTAATTTGCCACTTGTTGTCAGATCATCAATGTGAGAAGTTAACGGTTTTATTTATTTCTGGCCCTCACCTAACTCTGTTGCTGGAAGTAGCGTACGTACTACTTTGACTTCTTTGTTGGTATGCAGCACAAGGATGTGTGTATCGTTGGCCGAGGGTGTGGCTGTGCCGCTGATGCAGTGCCCCCTACTGGTTAGGGCAGGAATTGGTAATTTGTACATGGTGCCGGTGATGCCTTACCTACTCTTTGTAAACGACACCGTGGGATCTTAATGTCCACCAACAAATTCTGGCACGGGGGACACCCATTTGATGTCCGTCCAGGGGTGGCACACATTGCTGAATCACCTGTGACAGTTTATAGTTGCGTCAGGATTCGAACCCAGGCTAGACAGCTTAGACGTGAGTGTATTTTGCTGTAGGCCTTCCTGTCAGCCCGGAAGCATACTCACTTTTGAGCTGTCAATTCTGATTTTGATTCCCGGTGCAATTACAAACTGTCGTGTTGCTCTGCAGGCAAGGCGCTACATTGTAAAGGTGTTGCCTTTGGAGTGAGGATTAAGCTGGCTATTCATTATACTAACATGCATTTGTGGATATCTACCCCATGGTAGCTTTGAAACAACAACAACAACAGGTATTTTAAGGCCATTTTCCCTGCAAGAGCGGGGGTTAGCCTTGCGGTCCCCATGACAATCTTCTCCATTCTGTGCTCTTTTCTGCATCTCTCCTTGTTAACCCCCTTGCCCGCATTTCTTCTTCCACCATCTTTAGCCAAGTCTTTCTCGGTCTTCCCCGTCCTCTACTTCCTTCTACATTCATTTCCATCACTCTTCTCAACCAGTCACTTTCATCCTTCCTCAACACATGACCAAACCATCTCAACCTGTTCCTCTTCACAGCATCAATCACAGGCTCTATTCCCATCATCTTTCGCAATTCATCATTTGTCTTCCTCTCTCTCAACGATATTCCGCACATCCACCGAACCATTCGCATTTCCACCCTTTCCAGCCTTCGTTGCTGCTCTACGTTCATTACCCATGTCTCGCTCCCATAAATCATAACACTTCTCACACATGCAGCACACACCTTTCCCTTCAGCTTCAACGACACTCCCCTCCTCGTCAGCACGTCACTCAGTTCCCGAAACTTCTTCCATGCACATCTCACTCGAGCAACCGTTGCCGTGTCTGATCCACCTTCTCCATTCAGCATGTCTCCTAGGTAGCAAAATGTTTTCACACCTTCCAGCTTCACGCCATCTCCGAGATCCAACTCAACATTTCCTCCATCTGCAGCTCCCTCTGTGCACACCTTTAACAGCAAGTATTTGGTGAAATCATGTGGATGTCCGTTATACGAGTATTCCCTTCATAAGAATGTCGGGGGCAGTCTCAGGCAATATGCAGGACTGATTGAATTGCCCCACATACACAGAACCGAGCATCTTTCATCCCCCATTTGTGAAGGAAGCAGTTGCAAGTCTTCTTGGTATCTGGGAGCCAGGTAGCTCAGTCGTGGGGTCAACTAGTTCCTTGTTGGGAACCTCACAAGTCAGCCACACATGTCACTGAGTGTTTCATGTATCCAGAAAGGCTGCCCTTTACATAGAGCAGAGGCCTTATTCATGTATCCAGAAACACTTCCCTCGATCTTAGATGATTCGGTTGTGGTGGGTTTATGATTTCAACGATCGGGAGCTCTGGGTTGCCCAGCATCTTGGAGCACTCTCTCGATACAGCTGCATCCCTCCTGGACAGGTGTTGATTTCATAGTCCCACTGATTGATTTCATTGAGCTGTACGTCCACACGCTTGTTGTGTCAGGTGTTGCACCAGGCAGTACTCGTACTCCGTCGTGGAGTAGACTGATGCGAGTGCTGCTGTCCCAAGTGTCTGCGAGTCACATCCACAAGAGGTACCCACCAGGTTTTGTACGATGTTAATCCTTGCTTTGAGAATTGTCCACATTTTGTGAAGCTAAGGATGTTACGATTAAGAGTTACTCTTTGATATTTTGTTGTATGTTAATTGAACGTAGAGCAGCAACGAAGGCTGGAAAGGGTGGAAATGTGAATGGTTCGGTGGATGTGTGGAGTATCGTTGAGAGAGAGGAAGACAAATGATGAATTGCGAAAGATGATGGGAATAGAGCCTGTGATTGATGCTGTGAAGAGGAACAGGTTGAGATGGTTTGGTCATGTGTTGAGGAAGGATGAAAGTGACTGGTTGAGAAGAGTGATGGAAATGAATGTAGAAGGAAGTAGAGGACGGGGAAGACCGAGAAAGACTTGGCCAAAGATGGTGGAAGAAGAAATGCGGTGCAGAAATGAATGAGGATAATGTGGTTATCAAGGGGAGATGCAGAAAATAGGGCAAAATGGAGAAGATTGTCATGGGGACCGCAAGGCTTACCCCAGCTCTAGCAGTGAAAATGGCCTTAAAATGCATGTTGTTGTTGTTAATGGGTCAACGTTTTGCCACAGAACTTCACACTGAATGTTTTAGATACCTCATAGTTATTTAGTTGGAATGCAGAGACGACCATTTTCGTGGCATTTCGTTTTCTTCTCCATGATCTTGAGATATTCTTCAAGAATCATGTTGGCATCTTCCAGCCTTGGCACCTGAATTACCAGACAGATGTCATCTGCATAAATATATTTGCAACATGCTGTTGGTGGGATATCGCTGGTGTACAGGTGATAAAGGACAGGTGCTCGGACAGATGTTTGTGGGAGACCATTCTTTAATGTTTTCAAACGTATTGTATTATCAACAAGATGTACATGAAACTTCCTGCCGCTCAGCATGTTACCAACAAGCCGAATAGTAGTCCTACACTTGAGGGCCTCGGCTAGTTTGAGGAGCAGGTATTTCCTACAAACGGAATGGTAGTCGGAAGACAGGTCGACGAAGGTCGATGCTTGTTCAGCCTTCGTGGAGTCCAGCTTCGATGTGGCTAGTTCGTGCCAAGAACCGGTCACAGCATTTGCAGCCCGGCCTAAAACCCACCAGAACTTGTGGGATGACTTGCTTGAGGATGGGCCTTAGCTGTTCCAAGAGAAGCCTTTCCAATAGTTTATAGCAGGAACTAATTAGGGGAATAGGCCGATAGTTTCCAGGATCATCAGCATGTTTTCCCAGTTTCAAAATGGCAATGACCTTTGCAGTCTTCCATTTGTTGGGAGTAATGCCAGTTGCACATACATTGGAGAAGAAATTTGACAAATAACCTTGGCCCTGTCCCCAAGATGTTTAAGGAATTTGGGTTCCTACCGTTTTTCCTTACTTCCCGACTTCGCCATCTGTTTACCTCCCCAACAAACGGACAAGAGTGTACATAGTGTGGTTTGGCATTCACAGACAGACATTGCATTGTGGAGTTGTCTAAGCACAAGGTGTCCGGTGGTTTTGGCCATGGGAACTTTGGAATTGCCAATTATCCTCGTGGCAATGGCATTTGGACCAACTCTAGGTGGGGTATAACCCTAACTGATGGGAACACCCCTGCAAGGTTTCGTAAGATCCTTCGTACTTTCCGGCTGGATTTTGGGAAGTCTAATCCTTCTGTTGTGTAACGCCATCTTTCGACCAGTATCGGGGTTTTCATCCACTTTATTTTGTTTATGGAACAAGAAAGTGTTTTCCTTCACAATTTTAGACACAGCACTATGATAAAAAATGACCACTTGTGTAACACGTATGTTCTCCTGTGAGACAGGAACTGACTCAACAAGCCCATCGACGCATCTTGCACGAGTACGTGCATGCTATTGTGCAGCGGAGAGTCACCTTGCGCTCTCAAGAGGAACGCCAAGAGGCAGCAGACAAGATGGAATGTGAAGGAAAACAATTGAAACAGCTTTTCCAACATCTGTCTGAGGTATGACTCTGAGGTATGTCTGAGGTATGGGAATAGAGCCTGTGATTGATGTTGTGAAGAGGAACAGGTTGAGATGGTTTGGTCATGTGTTGAGGAAGGATGAAAGTGACTGGTTGAGAAGAGTGATGGAAATGAATGTAGAAGGAAGTAGAGGACGGGGAAGACCGAGAAAGACTTGGCCAAAGATGGTGGAAGAAGAAATGCGGGCAAGGGGGTTAACAAGGAGAGATGCAGAAAATAGGGCAAGATGGAGAAGATAGTCATGGGGACCGCAAGGCTAACCCCTGCTCTAGCAGGGAAAATGGCCTTTAAAATGCATGTTGTTGTTGTTGTTGTTGTTGTCTGAGGTATGAATGTCCTCTCTGTTACGTGCTCCTCCCCAACCCCCTGGTCACAGTGTACCTCTGAGCCCCGAGAAGAGTCATGGCAGAAAAATGTGTTATTCTGTATGTCAAAGATCACTGGTGAAGTCACACCAATTGTTACCAACAAACAAATATTGTATTAAGATCACACAAGAATAACAGTACAACAATAATAGTAATCAAAAGTACAATCAACATATATCCTATGATGGTACCATCAGTTTCGTAACATATAACTCACTGTGCTCCAAGTGAGTGAACCAAAAACATTCCCAATGTCTCTTTCCCTGCTTCAAACCAAAGTTGATTCCGGTTTTAAGCCGAAGTCGATCCCGGCTTCAAGCCAAAGTCGATCCGCTCCAGCGATCGTCAGCACGATGTCTAATCGAGACCAGAATCCCGTTCGGATGACGGTCACAGCCACACGGCCAAAGCTGCACCAATGCGCCCTCAAGGAGACTGGGAAATCCAAAGGCACCCTCCAGGCGACTGGGAAATCACACCCTCGGGTATGGACGTTTCACGGCTCACAGTCGGCGAACCTCAGATTTACCTTCAAAATCCGCTTTGCACACACACACACACCAGATAAACGTCTGAATGCGGTGAGAACGGCTGAAGCGAAGCAAAGAAACCTTGCTCGACGCACAAAGCGCATGAGTCAAAATGGCCGACGGCCCATACTCGAGACGTAACGGCACGACGAGGATTCTCTTTGGAATCAATCGCAAAACCTGACACGCAGGTGAATCTTTCACAGCGATAACAACTCTGTCGCAGGAATCCCTTTCCTGGGAAACCCAAAGTTCACTCGTGACTCTTGCTCGCCAATGTTCGCTCCAGACCGCAAGTAGGTCGGCTCCTTCTTGTCCGACTCACTCGCTCCGCCTTCTTTTCCCTCTTCCTCTTCGTCGTCGTCCGGTTCCCGATCCGGTTTCTTTTAACTCTAACTTTTTCACCTTTTGAAAACAGTTCATAAACAATAAACCTTTTGAAAACAATAATAGTACATGGAATCAAAAATGTTTACAGTGGATGAAAACCACAACAACGGAAGTGACGAATCCGTAACATCTCCACTAATCAAGCTCTCACTCTATCAATGTAGAATGAAAAGGTAGTCTTGCTGGTTTTGATCTGGATTGGACGACGGGTATAACAATGTATGAAATCAACAGAACGTTGATTGATTTATGCTAACCGCCATGGGTAACAAGGAGAAGCTGATGTTTTGGGCGTTAACCTTTTGTTGGAGCAAAAGAAGGTCAACGTCAGCTTCTCCTTGTTACCCACAGTGCTTAGCGTAAATCGATCATTGTCCTGTTGATTTCATCCATAATGCCTCCTGCTCTCTCTCAGCCCCAAGACCCAGCTACACCAGGATGTGCACATTCTTCCAGTAACCCCATCCTGGTTATATGAAAAAATTCCAGGTTTTCTGCACACCTCCACTATTATTTGTCACTTTTTTCTCCCATTTGTGGAACTGGAGTGGTGTGGTCTGTGGTCTGTCTCCTGTGGTCTCTGTGGTGGTCTCCCATTGTCTGTGGTGGTCTCCCATTCTGGAGACCCTTCCATTGCATTTCTCCAGAGCTTCAACAAGTGCTGCACTCCCATCTCATCCCTATTCACACACTTTTATACCCCCATTAACTGTAGTTAACTCAACACGCTTACTTGTCGTTTACGCTATTTCCTTCCCTCCTCTCGTGCCTCGCTTCCGATTCATGCACTTATCCCTTGCTTGTTCTGTCCATCCGTTGCCCCCATTTCTTTATTGTCATTTTACGTTGTCAGCACGCTCTTCCACGAGCCTCGATTTTGTCGACAAAAAAATAAATAAATTGTTCTGCCAATGCGGATTGTAAGTGTCTGTCTTATCCAATATTTGTGGACACAGAGTTACACCATTTGTCCATCTCGGTGTGGTTGCTGTGCAGACAGTGCAGCTCCTACACTGAACACATCCGCACACCTTGGTGTGGTTGCTGTGCAGGAAGTGGAGCTCCTACACTGAACACATCCACACACCTTGGTGTGGTTGCTGTGCAGGAAGTGGAGCTCCTACACTGAACACATCCGCACACCTTGGTGTGGTTGCTGTGCAGGAAGTGGAGCTCCTACACTGAACACATCCGCACACCTTGGTGTAGTTGCTGTGCAGGAAGTGGAGCTCCTACACTGAGCACAACCGCACACCTTGGTGTGGTTGCTGTGCGGAAAGCGCAGCTCCTACACTGAACACATCCGCACACCTCAAACACATCCGAAAAAAACCTTTTGATTCCCATTCAATGAAATTATTTTAAGAGAAACTCAGAAAGTATGAAATAATGGACACCACAAGGTTTGAAAGATTTATCCGCAATTCAGGATTTGTTATCTTTCTGACAAACTGTTCCATGAAAGTTGACTTGCACAAGTGATGTTGTTTCTTTGTTTGTTTTTCTTTCACTCAATAATTCATGATGAAATATGTTTACAAAATTAATCAAACCTGACGTGTTAAAATGCAGGATGGTTTGCTTGAGGAAGAATCTCGAAGTGATGTTATTCCTGCATTGGGAGAGATCATCAGCCTCAAAGACACATCCATGCTCTGTCTTGATATATCCAGTCTGATCAACCGTTATCCAGACATCAGGTACGGCTTCGTCTCGTGGGACAGCACACACACACACATTTTAAATGATCAACGTACAGGTGTATATTTTTACCACACTACAAAGCAGTTTGTGCTTTATGAAGGTGTCTTTTGACATTTGCGAGAACACAACACGACCGGCTTGAATACCATGATATACCACGGTGAGAGGTTCCCTGCATCTACGGGAATGACACATCGATCGTGCCAGAGTGCAATGTTTTGGGATTGTTGAGGACAAGGTTGAAAATATTGAACCTAATCCTAAACAGCTCATAATCCTGATTACCACCAGTGTCTTGGAACGGCACCGTAGGGCCGACCGATACACCGCAATGTCCCAATTAGTCCAGGAGCATTCGATTAAAGGTGGAAATT
Source organism: Myxine glutinosa (assembly GCF_964187855.1). NCBI lineage: Eukaryota > Metazoa > Chordata > Myxini > Myxiniformes > Myxinidae > Myxine > Myxine glutinosa. The sequence continues at coordinate 9,801,202 of NC_136262.1, read as the reverse complement.
TTTCAAAACAAGCTGATTCTTTTCAGGACACATTTATTATACTGTATGAAATCACATACCAAGAGTCCCAGAAAACCACAATTGTGGAAACCTCAAAATTCAAGATGGCTACCGCAGCGATGGCAAATCATTAAAAAAAAAAAACTCATCTCGGTTACTAGTATTCATCGAAAGGTGTTTTTGGTGTCTTTCCCATGTTTTTGATTGTCATTAATCGAATGCTATGCACACAATAAAGATTTGAGAGAAATATAAAATGGACATCAATAAAAAAATGGCCACCAAATAATGGAGAAATAATGAAAATATCATTACTGAGGAACTAAGTGTCATAGAAAGATGTTTTTGGTGTCTAATATCCATGTTTTGGATGTGGGGAATCGAATAGAATGCACGAAATGGAGATTTGAGCAACAGGATTAAATATAAATTCAAAATGGCCGCCAAAACTACATGGTATTCAAAGAATACTTATCCCGCGCAGTCAACTTGTTGCGAGCCAACTCTTCTGTTTTTTTTTAAGGGTTTTTTCTTTGATCCAATATGGCTGCCATACTACGTGACTGACGACATCATAAAATTTACATTCTCCAACATAATTGTTGTGTATACATCACACTAAAAAAATTAAAACTGATCAGACCATGCATTGTACTTGTCGAATCATGACGTCATAACTAAGGGACCAATGACGTCATTGTTAACAACACTTATTCCTCATGTGGAGTTCTTTACAATGAGCCACGTTTCATTTTTTTCCATGGAGCAGTTTCGGAGATGCAGAGGTGCAACATTTTTCGCTTTTTCCAAGATGGCACCTCTACCACGTGACCTATGACGTCATAATTATAACTAATTATACAGGAGGAGTTGCTCTTATGGCGAAAATTTCGTGTCAATCAGACCAAAGGTTGCTGAGAAAATGATGTTTTTAAATGCAGACGTATGCACACAGGTGATCGCTTAACCCCTGAAAAACGTTTATACGAGTAGAATCTGAATTTAGAGGTACCTACATCAATCATGAGCATGACTACTACTGAACAATGCAGACTAACACCTGAGTCATAGGATTACACAGATTCGGCCGGATTTTTGCTCTGCAGGAACATTCTTGCATGTCCGGTCACAACATTGGCGACACATAGGTGTGTAGCGAATGCCTGCTCTCCTGCAGCCATGTGCCTTCTCACACCTTGTCTTGCACCCACGAGACACCATCCGTAGCACCTTCTCAGATGCAACTTCCTTGTCTGTTTTAGTCTGCCAAATGTATCCTATCTGTCTGCCAAGACTGAGTATTGGATTTGTATGGCACAACATATGACGTCCATCCTTGGTGACACCTGCGCCATGAGCATCACCAATAGGTCCTTGTCTGTAGCCGCCAGAGCAGGCCTTCCCTCTGTATCTGCAAGATCCATTACAATTGATATACAATATTACAATTGATATTATACAATACTAGCAGAAGTACTTGGCATTGCCGGGTGGGGGAGGGGTGGGTGGGGGGGGGGGGGGAAGAGGGGAGGGATGGGGGAGAAGGGGGGAGGGAGAGGAGGCAGGAGAGGAAGGGGGTTCATCACCTTTTCGTTGAATATATGCTGGTGAATGTGGCGTTCATACCGTTTCTGCGTTAAGTGTGATGCTGAACAGGAAGAAGAAGAAGCCGTACTACCAACTTCGTACACTTCCAGAATTGTTTGATTTATTTGTGTTCAAATCTCTGGTGATTGTTTTGTATTTATTTATGCGAATGTGTACTCGTATATAACTGTCATTAATTTTAAAAAGCTTCGGCACTATAGATCCTTTTTTTTTTTTTTTTTGCCTAAAACACTCCCAGGCACTCACTGATGAAACTCTGAAAGTTTGACGAAGATCCGTTCAGCCATCTCTGAGAAAAATGGCGACACACAGACAGACAGACAGACAGACAGACATCTCTCATATAGTAGATTGCAATTGATATTATACAATATTACAATTGATATTATACAATACTCGCAGAAGTACCCAGCATTGCCGCGTGGGGGAGGGGAGGGGGAGGGGGAAGGGGAGGGGAGGGGAATGGGGGGGAGGGGAGGAGAGTGGGGGGAGGGGATGGGGGAAGGGGAGAGGGTAGGGTGGAGGGAAAAGGGAGGGGGCAGGGTAGGAGGGAGGGGGAGGGGGGAGGGGAAGAGGTAGGGGGGAAAGGAAGGGGTATGGGGGAAAGGGAGGGGTAGGGGGAAAGGGAGGGGTAGGGGGGAAAGGGAGGGGAAAGGGGAGTGGGTAGGGTGGAGGGGGAAGGGGAGGAGGGAACGGGAGGGGAGGGATATAGATGGTTACTGGCAATTGATCACATCCACAAATGATGTAATCCACACAATTTAAGTACTTTACATAACGTTAATAGGAATACATGGCCGTGTAGATGGGAAATACAGTTTGTTTGAAATAAATCACAAATATCAGATGAAAGTTTTTAAAATTTAGAACTATTCTCACTCAGAGTTAAACATCACCGCAATATTACGCAGTTGCTTCAACGTTTTCTGTGAATTATATGTCATCATTGTGAGATTGTTTTGGATTTTTTTTTTTTGAAATGAGATTTTTATATTTTAAAAACGGCAAAAAAGCATCAGAACAGCTGTGAAAAAGCATCAAAACAGCAGTGAAAAAGCATCAGAACAGCTGTGAAAAAGCATCAAAACAGCAGTGAAAAAGCATCAAAACAGCAATGTAAAAGCATCAAAACAGCAACAATTGTCCGGTGATTTTTCAATCACCGCAGCTAAATGTGTCGGAGTAATTAACTATTTTCCTTCGTGCCTTTTTTTGTGTGTTTTTTTTTTATACACATAAATACATAAAATCACATAAAATACACATAAATACACATAAAAATCAGATCAGAATCAGAATCAGAATCGATATTCTCACAATCATCACAACACACCAGACACGTCGTTAATTACGCAGTGCTTCCTTGTAAACAATGTTCTTTGTCTTTCCTTGTTCGGATAGGATGTATAGATTGTTCTCTTGTCCTACCCGACTACATCCTACGTATAGTTGGCCATGGGAGAAGCCCGGGGAATCAAGGTTCAGTCCGACCACCTTGAGAGATTGTCCTTGCGCCTTGTTGATGGTCATGGCAAAGCTGAGCCGTACGGGGAATTGGAGCCTTTTGAACTCGAATGGCAGATCAGATGGTATGATTGGTATCCTCGGAATGAAGACCTGTTCCCCGCTATAGTTTCCCGTAAGTATGTTGGCCTCAATTACGTGAGACATCAACTTTTTGATAGCCAGTCGTGTGCCGTTGCACAGTTTTGGAGGATCGATATTTCTCAGGAGCATGATTGGAGCACCTTCCTTTAGATGGAGTATGTGGGGAGGCACACCCGGAGGCTGTAGCGAATTGAGGAACTCTACCGGGTAATGGACAGTCTCGTGGTCGTTTTGGATTGAGTCGACAGATCGGTAAGTTCTTAGATCCCCAGGAATAGTCTGCAGAAGATCCAAATTGATTTTGTCCACTGCATCGTTCTTTGGGGCTAGAATTGCCCTTTCACAGAGCCAGGAGTGATTTCGGTAGTTGGCGGGGATGTTGGGGAAGACGTTCGCCTTGAGTTCGTCAGCCGTGGTGACATTGTTGCCGCATGGTACGATGTCCACTCCATCTTCAGGGCACGTCTCCAAATCTCCGTTTCCGATTTGTAACAGCTTCGCTGAAAAGGCGCCTGCGGCTACATCTCCATGAAGGGTGACACGCATGTTTGTGCAAAGTTTCAACTTCGTCACTTTTGACCATAGAGGAGATGCCTTCTGTCTCTGACTTCTGTCTTCTGTCTGACTTCTGTCTGTCTTCTGTTCTTCTTCTGGATCTTCTGTCTCTCGCTGTCTGACCCTCGCCAGACGTTGTTGATTGGCGTTTAGACGTGCCTCTGTCTCCTCTTCTGTCTCTTGCTGTCTGAATCTAGAGACACGTTCTTGATTGGCTTGTCGATGGTGAAAAGTAACTTCATCGGTTTCATGGAGTCTCCGATCAGCGATTTTCCTTGCTCGGGAGGTTGAACGCGACAAAAAATGTCTTTTCTCCGGTGCCATTGCCTTTATCACAGTCAGTCTTCCAGTCACTCACTCGTAGACAAATTCAATTTTTTTCATTTTTACGTTTACACGTGGTAACAAACGACGCAAATGCAAGATTGCAACTCTGCGTCGTGTCGTGGGTGTGGCCAACGTGGCCTCATGCTCCCAGGTGATTGGCTAACTCGAGCTCGAGCGAGCCATAATGCGCTACGTGATGGCAAAAAATATGGATCTAAAGATGAAAGAAAAAAAAACCTATGTGGTGTGAATGGAAATGTTCCTCGCTGAAAAGTGAAAAAACGCAATAGCTTTTCGCTCTGAATTACGTGCGAACGCGTAACTGTGAGTTTATGGCGGCAAGGATGGAACATCACGTGATCGCTCTGAGCGAATCAGCGCGCTGCTCTGCCACCGGCTCAGATTCCGTGTATAATATTCCTCGCTGAAAATAAATATGGATCTAAAGATGAAAGGAAAAAAAACCTATGTGGTGTGAATGGCAATGTTCCTCGCTGAAATGTGAAAAAACGCAATCGCTTTTCGCTCTGAATTACGTGCGAACGCATAACTGTGAGTTTATGGCGGCAATGATGGAACATCACGTGATCGCTCTGAGCGAATCAGCGCGCTGCTCTGCCACCGGCTCAGATTCCGTGTATAATATTCCTCGCTGAAATGCGCTGAGGTAAATATGAATAAAAAATATGGATCTCATCAAATATTTTTCGGTAGGCCATGTTCTTCCCAGGCTCAATGGCCATGCCTATGCCAAATATCAAGCACGTGAGCCTCTCCGTTTAGGAGTCTATCGGTAACATTACACACACACAAACTGTGTTTTATATATATAGATTACAATTGATATTATACAATATTACAATTGATATTATACAATATTACAATTGATATTAGACAATATTACAATTGATATTATGCAATATTACAATTGATATTATGCAATATTACAATTGATATTATACAATATTACAATTGATATTATACAATATTACAATTGATATTATACAATATTACAATTGATATTATACAATATTACAATTGATATTATACAATATTACAATTGATATTATACAATATTACAATTGATATTATACAATATTACAATTGATATTATACAATATTACAATTGATATTATACAATATTACAATTGATATTATACAATATTACAATTGATATTATACAATGTTACAATTAATATTATACAATGTTACAATTGATATTATACAATATTACAATTGATATTAGGCAATATTACAATTGATATTGTACAATATTACAATTGATATTATACAATATTACAATTGATATTATGCAATATTACAATTGAGATTATACAATATTACAATTGATATTATACAATATTGCAATTGATATTATACAATATTACAATTGATATTATACAATATTACAATTGATATTATACAATGTTACAATTGATATTATACAATGTTACAATTGATATTATACAATATTACAATTGATATTAGACAATATTACAATTGATATTATGCAATATTACAATTGATATTGTACAATATTACAATTTATATTTTACAATATTACAATTGATATTATACAATATTACAATTGATATTATACAATATTACAATTGATATTATGCAATATTACAATTGATATTATACAATATTACAATTGATATTATACAATATTACAATTGATATTATGCAATATTACAATTGATATTATACAATATTACAATTGATATTATGCAATATTACAATTGATATTATGCAATATTACAATTGATATTTTACAATATTACAATTGATATTATACAATATTACAATAGATATTATACAATATTACAATTGATATTATACAATATTACAATTGATATTATGCAATATTACAATTGATATTATACAATATTACAATTGATATTATACAATATTACAATTGATATTATACAATATTACAATTGATATTAGACAATATTACAATTGATATTATGCAATATTACAATCGATATTAGACAATGGTCAGCATCTTGCTTGATCATAACACCAGCGTTCTCAAACTCGATTGTTTCTTGCTCGATCAACCAGGTCTTATTACTTGCGATAATCGAAGATTTTTCAAATATATTGAAAATCCTGTAGAAGCCGTTGCTCCCATGGAAACGCCATTATAAATATAAGCTATTTATACATGTGATCACTGCAGGAAAAAGGCCTTGGGGAGGTGAGATATTATGAGTATTAATATTGTTTTGTCATAACATTAACAATATGCGATTATCATTAATTTTGTTATTAAAAGCGTCTTTGGAAAAACGCCACGATAAAGCTAATTTTACATTGATATACACCTCAACGTGCAACCCCATTGACGGCAATGGCGGTGAAACCCGCTCGGGGGAGAAAACCCCCTTGGGGAGTGGGGGGGGGGGGCAAATGAATGCGCTACAACCTTCATTGTGTAACCCTTAGTCATCCTGTCAAGTTTGGTTGAGATTGGATAAGTAAGGACGGAATGTATTGGCGTCAAATATTCATCAGACAGACGGACAGACACAAATGATGTATTTTAGTATGATGGTGACTCACGTTGCTCATTTGTCAATTTTCTGTGTATTTTTGTTAAAATATTTATTGTATGCATTCCATTTGATTCCCGACACCCGGAAACATGGGATAGACACAAAAGACACCTTTCTATGAACACTAGTAATTGAGTTACGAGTTATTTGTCATTGCCGCGGTGGCCATCTTGAATTCTGAGGTTTCCACAATTGTGATTCTCTGGGACCTTATTATTTGATTTGATATATTATAATAAATGTATCCTGAAAGAATCGGCTTGTTTCAAGTTTTTCCACCTTTGTGTACATTAGGGCCTAATGCTCCTGTACGAAATGAACCTGTGGTTGTACTGAAGGAGGAAGGAGTGACACGTCCGATATTCACCAAAATTTTCTACAAACGGTGAAAGTGTGAAACAGGAAGATAAATAAAATAAATGTTTGTGATTTTATTATTAACTTGCATATTTCCTTACTTTTGGGAATCAGCAGATCTGACACTTCTTTATTCAGTGGGCGGTTCTCTGTGTTTTACGTATAACAACTGAGGTCGGAGTTCGTATTTCATTTTGACACATCTGAAGCTGGAGGTACCTGGGAGCGCAGCTGTGCAACCTGTGGACGATGATGATGCTTAGCCATGTCCGAATACCATTCCGAGACTCGTTCTGTATATGTACGCCAGACATGGCCTATCTGGGAGAGATTGTTCTCTTCATTTTTTTGTTTGTATCAAATTTCCGTCACTTTTGATGATTTCTAATGAAAATGTCCTCTGCCTTGTAGAGAAGAGCACATATGTGCAGTGCTTTCCCTGCGTGGCGACTCCTCTCGAGAGATGCGACTGGTAGTGTCGGAATGTATGATGCAGCGTGACAGGGACCAAGACGCGTCGGACGTTCCATCCATCTTCACAAGTATCGCCGTAGCTTCCTGTCTGCTCCCCCAACTTCCCAAGTGACTCGTCTTGCAACGGTCCGACGACGCACCTGATTTCACACCAAAGGCGTTTGCTCACTTCTGGTGCGGTCAGGCAAGACAGAATAATGGATTATTAATTTCAGTATTTCTGATACCTTTTATCGATATCCATCACAAAGTATTTGAGCAAGAAGAGATTGATTAGCCATATGGTTTGTTTTCAGTGTTTGCCATAAAAAGAGTGCAATAAACATGTCTGTCTAGATGTTGATAGAACAGACACCTTTGACAGGATAAATGTCCAAACATATTGCACAAATATTCTACCTGTTATTTTATTACATAACAATGTGTTATTGCAAAATCTATAACTTGTTAACTTGAACACCGACTCTGAGTCACCCAGTATTTCTTGATTCATAAGAACAAGACAATGTTTTTTCCATTAGTTTCCTTGTTTTAATCCAGCGAATCAAATATAGTGTAATAATCCACAGTTGTACTTATCAAAATAAACTGTAACTGATAAAAAACAAAACAGATGTTAAAGTGAGTTATTTAGCTCCGCCACCGAAGATGGACGGACGTTATGGTTTCGCGTCTGTCTGTCTGTCAGTAAGATATCTCAGAAAGTTATGGACGGATTCAGACGAGATTTGGTGGACAGCTTGGGTGTTTGACAAGGACGAATGGATTCAATTTAGTGAAGATCTGGATCCAAGAATTTTAAAAGCGATTCTTCACCATTGAGAGACGGGGCCAAAAATGATATATAGCATGATATCTCGAAAAGTTGTGGACGAATGATGACAAACTTGGTGGCCGAGTTGGTTCGGCGACGAGAACAAGCTGATTAGATTTTGGTAAAAGTCCCGATCCAGATCCGGCTTAGATGAGGGATCAAAACGTAAACTCTTCATCCCAGCAAAGGTACGTGCTCTACCGAGTGTCATTCTAGTTTTGTATGCATCCTATGTTCTAGTTTTGCATGCATCCTATGTTCTAGTTTTGCATGCATCCTATGTTCTAGTTTTGCATGCATCCTATGTTCTAGTTTTGCGTGCATCTTATGTTCTAGTTTGTGTGCATCCTATGTTCTAGTTTTGTGTGCATCCTATGTTCTAGTTTTGCATGCATCCTATGTTCTAGTTTTGTATGCATTCTATGTTCTAGTTTTGCATGCATCCTCTGTTCTAGTTTTGTATGCATCCTATGTTCTAGTTTTGCGTGCATCCTATGTTCTAGTTTTGCATGCATCCTATGTTCTAGTTTTGTGTGCATCCTATGTTCTAGTTTTGCATGCATCCTATGTTCTAGTTTTGTATGCATCCTATGTTCTAGTTTTGTATGCATTCTATGTTCTAGTTTTGTGTGCATCCTATGTTCTAGTTTTGTATGCATTCTATGTTCTAGTTTTGTGTGCATCCTATGTTCTAGTTTTGCATGCATCCTATGTTCTAGTTTTGCATGCATCCTATGTTCTAGTTTTGTGTGCATCCTATGTTCTAGTTTTGCATGCATCCTATGTTCTAGTTTTGTATGCATCCTATGTTCTAGTTTTGTATGCATCCTATGTTCTAGTTTTGCATGCATCCTATGTTCTAGTTTTGCATGCATCCTATGTTCTAGTTTTGCGTGCATCTTATGTTCTAGTTTTGTGTGCATCCTATGTTCTAGTTTTGCATGCATCCTATGTTCTAGTTTTGTATGCATCCTATGTTCTAGTTTTGTATGCATCCTATGTTCTAGTTTTGCATGCATCCTATGTTCTAGTTTTGTATGCATTCTATGTTCTAGTTTTGTATGCATTCTATGTTCTAGTTTTGCATGCATCCTATGTTCTAGTTTTGCGTGCATCTTCTGTTCTAGTTTTGTATGCATCCTATGTTCTAGTTTTGCGTGCATCTTCTGTTCTAGTTTTGTATGCATCCTATGTTCTAATTTTGCGTGCATCCTATGTTCTAGTTTTGTATGCATCCTATGTTCTAGTTTTGTATGCATCCTATGTTCTAGTTTTGCATGCATCCTATGTTCTAGTTTTGCATGCATCCTATGTTCTAGTTTTGCATGCATCCTATGTTCTAATTTTGCATGCATTCTATGTTCTAGTTTTGTGTGCATCCTATGTTCTAGTTTTGTATGCATCCTATGGTCTAGTTTTGCATGCATCCTATGTTCTAGTTTTGCATGCATCCTATGTTCTAGTTTTGCATGCATCCTATGTTCTAATTTTGCATGCATCCTATGTTCTAGTTTTGTGTGCATCCTATGTTCTAGTTTTGTGTGCATCCTATGTTCTAGTTTTGCATGCATCCTATGTTCTAGTTTTGCATGCATCCTATGTTCTAGTTTCGCATGCATCCTATGTTCTAGTTTTGCATGCATCCTATGTTCTTGTTTTGTGTGCATCATATGTTCTAGTTTTGTATGCATCTTATGTTCTAGTTTTGTATGCATACTATGTTCTAGTTTTGTTTGCATCCTATGTTCTAGTTTTGCATGCATCCTATGTTCTAGTTTTGCATGCATCCTATGTTCTAGTTTTGTATGCATTCTATGTTCTAGTTTTGCATGCATCCTATGTTCTAGTTTTGCATGCATCCTATGTTCTAGTTTTGCATGCATCCTATGTTCTAGTTTTGCATGCATCCTATGTTCTAGTTTTGCATGCATCCTATGTTCTAGTTTTGCATGCATCCTATGTTCTAGTTTTGTATGCATTCTATGTTCTAGTTTTGCATGCATCCCATGTTCTAGTTTTGCATGCATCCTATGTTCTAGTTTTTCATGCATCTTCTGTTCTAGTTTTGTATGCATTCTATGTTCTAGTTTTGCATGCATCCTCTGTTCTAGTTTTGTATGCATCCTATGTTCTAGTTTTGCATGCATCCTATGTTCTAGTTTTGCATGCATCCTATGTTCTAGTTTTGCATGCATCCTATGTTCTAGTTTTGTATGCATCCTATGTTCTAGTTTTGCATGCATCCTATGTTCTAGTTTTGCGTGCATCCTATGGTCTAGTTTTGCATGCATTCTATGTTCTAGTTTTGCATGCATCCTATGTTCTAGTTTTGCATGCATCCTATGTTCTAGTTTTGTGTGCATCCTATGTTCTAGTTTTGTGTGCATCCTATGTCCTAGTTTTGTCGACATCCTATGTTCTAGTTTTGTTTGCATCGTATGTTCTAGTTTTGTATGCATCCTATGTTCTAGTTTTGCATGCATCCTATGTTCTAGTTTTGCATGCATCCTATGTTCTAGTTTTGCATGCATCCTATGTTCTAATTTTGCGTGCATCCTATGTTCTAGTTTTGTGTGCATCCTATGTTCTAGTTTTGTATGCATCCCATGTTCTAGTTTTGCATGCATCCTATGTTCTAGTTTTGCATGCATCCTATGTTCTAGTTTTGCATGCATCCTATGTTCTAATTTTGCATGCATTCTATGTTCTAGTTTTGTGTGCATCCTATGTTCTAGTTTTGTATGCATCCTATGTTCTAGTTTTGCATGCATCCTATGTTCTAGTTTTGCATGCATCCTATGTTCTAGTTTTGCATGCATCCTATGTTCTAATTTTGCATGCATCCTATGTGCTAGTTTTGTGTGCATCCTATGTTCTAGTTTTGTGTGCATCCTATGTTCTAGTTTTGCATGCATCCTATGTTCTAGTTTTGCATGCATCCTATGTTCTAGTTTCGCATGCATCCTATGTTCTAGTTTTGCGTGCATCCTATGTTCTTGTTTTGTGTGCATCCTATGTTCTAGTTTTGTATGCATCTTATGTTCTAGTTTTGTATGCATCCTATGTTCTAGTTTTGTATGCATTCTATGTTCTAGTTTTGCGTGCATCCTATGTTCTAGTTTTGCATGCATCCTATGTTCTAGTTTTGCGTGCATCCTATGTTCTAGTTTTGTGTGCATCCTATGTCCTAGTTTTGTCTACATCCTATGTTCTAGTTTTGTTTGCATCGTATGTTCTAGTTTTGTATGCATCCTATGTTCTAGTTTTGCATGCATTCTATGTTCTAGTTTTGCATGCATCCTATGTTCTAGTTTTGCATGCATCCTATGTTCTAATTTTGCGTGCATCCTATGTTCTAGTTTTGTGTGCATCCTATGTTCTAGTTTTGTATGCATCCCATGTTCTAGTTTTGCATGCATCCTATGTTCTAGTTTTGCATGCATCCTATGTTCTAGTTTTGCATGCATCCTATGTTCTAATTTTGCATGCATTCTATGTTCTAGTTTTGTGTGCATCCTATGTTCTAGTTTTGTATGCATCCCATGTTCTAGTTTTGCATGCATCCTATGTTCTAGTTTTGCATGCATCCTATGTTCTAGTTTTGCATGCATCCTATGTTCTAATTTTGCATGCATTCTATGTTCTAGTTTTGTGTGCATCCTATGTTCTAGTTTTGTATGCATCCTATGTTCTAGTTTTGCATGCATCCTATGTTCTAGTTTTGCATGCATCCTATGTTCTAGTTTTGCATGCATCCTATGTTCTAATTTTGCATGCATCCTATGTTCTAGTTTTGTGTGCATCCTATGTTCTAGTTTTGTGTGCATCCTATGTTCTAGTTTTGCATGCATCCTATGTTCTAGTTTTGCATGCATCCTATGTTCTAGTTTCGCATGCATCCTATGTTCTAGTTTTGCGTGCATCCTATGTTCTTGTTTTGTGTGCATCATATGTTCTAGTTTTGTATGCATCTTATGTTCTAGTTTTGTATGCATCCTATGTTCTAGTTTTGTTTGCATCCTATGTTCTAGTTTTGTATGCATCCTATGTTCTAGTTTTGCATGCATCCTATGTTCTAGTTTTGCATGCATCCTATGTTCTAGTTTTGTATGTGTGCCATCCCTGGCATGAAACTGTTTGGGGACTCTTATCACGAGGTGGGAACAACCCTTATTTTCCCCCATAATTGTGTTCTCCATTTTTTGGGAGTGATTTAGACAAACATGTTTGAAATCCAAGTTTGGCAATTACTGGACCACTGATCGAGTGTCTGAGATGTGGTCAAAATTCCATGACCACAATTCGTTTATTCAGTAGAATGATCCAAACTTCGAGCTGCAAGAGCAAGTTCAACTCCACTTGCTGTCATGTCCATTTATAACCAGCAATGGGAATTTCATACAAACTAAAGGTTAAGAGGAAGACATCACGCATACATTCCAAACTACTGAGGATTTAGTTGGTGAAGTTGCATGTTTAACATGACATTTCGAACTTGGGAAATAGGGATGGAACCTGAAGGAATGGATCAGCAGTTGGGGTAAGACCTCTTCTGACCATCAAAAAGTTTCTACTTGGGATGATGTATATTTTACATCATGATCATTTAAACACGAACATCCCTGAAGAGGTCATGCCATCTTGTGCTTGAAGTGGTAGTGAGAAAGCAGCTTTAGCATGATGATGCAATTGACCACAAGGAAGAGCAAACTGGCTAGGCAGATCTCCAGGAAGGTGTCATGTCCTTGGAATTCCAGGAAGTATGCTGGCATGAGCCACGCAGCCTGCAAACACCAGGGAATGGCTATTTTGAGGTCAAACGTAACATCAATGTTTCACATGTCACATACGTGATTAACAATTTGTGGATTACATTGCGTTCGTTGAACCTTGGATGATGCCGTTTTGACAATTTATCAAAATTCATCAATCAAAATTCATCAACTTCGCTCCTCGTCGGTTAGGTTTATCAAACATACTTGTTGTTGTTTTCTGTGAAAACTAGTACTGTGACGGTGGATATGGTCGTGGCCTAGTGGCGAGGACAATGGACTGAAATTGCACACGGTATGGGTTCACATTCAAATTCAGATGAACGCAGTGGTATCCGGGACTTGGATACGGAAGCTGAACAAGCTATCGGATTGTGAGTAAAAACCAAGCTGGCTCACTAATGACCTTCACGGTGGGCACACCCTGCCTCCCTCCAACTAATCTCGTACTCACCTCTTAGCTGATGTTTTGCACGCAGATTGAAGTGTAAATGGGAGCGCCGTTCCTCAGATGGACGTTAACTGGGCATCTCGTCTGCGAGGATTACTTTGTGGAGTTTAAAGATCCCACAATGTCCTTCACGAGCAATTGCATAGTACGTCATAGAATTGGGAAACCAAGTATGTTAGAGGTCAAAAGGTCAACTCAAGGTCAAACTTCTAAAATCATCAATTTTCATCTGATTGACTTGATAATTAAAGAGCAATTGCATAGTACATCATATAATTGGGAAACCAAGTATTTTTGAGGTCAAAAGGTCAAAGGTCAACTCAAGGTCAAACTTCTAAAATCAATTTTCATCTGAAAAAGAATCAATTTTAATCCGATTGACAAGAGCTTAGATTAAGATTGTCAATTTGAATCTTAATGAAATGGACAATTTGATGTGTTCATGGCAACTTTTTCGGGGGGGGGGGGGGGGGGTTTGCAAGTATCATGGTCTGCATGACATATTTCTTGTTTGTTTGTTTGTCTGTGATCTGTCTGTTTGTGAACACGACATCTCAAAAAGTTATGGACGGATTCAGGTGAAATTTGGTGGACAGGTTGGGTTTGTGGAAAAGACAGATTAATTCAATTTTGGTGAAGATCTGGATCCGCACACGAGAATTTAATCTTTAAATGATTCTTCACCACTGATGGATGGGGCCAAACCGGTCGGTATACAGTATAGTCCAGTCAAATTAGTCAATTTAGAAGCCTAACCCACCACTAATTGGAAAAGATTGTTTCTCTGTTGGATTCTCCTCTGATATGCCCCAGGAATACCATATCAAAATAGAGATGAATGGGAGGAGTGGAAGGGGTCAAAATATGCTAATTTATGTTAATTAGGTCCGAACATCAAAGGAACAAGCTAAACAAGAAGAAATCTTGCATTTGTCTCAAGAATGGGATTGCGCATGGGGATTGGGGAATGGGGATTGCGCATGCACAAGATTGGAGGTCTCGTCTCTTCAAAGCTGTCCATGCGCGCTCGCTTTCGAAGTTAACTAACTTTTCACAATTGTGTTTTTGTCGAAACTGTATCTTTCTCTCGGTGTATGTACCTATTGGGGTGTCTTTAATAGTATTCTTGGCGTTGGTTTTTCATACCTGTGTACAGAATCGTCGGTCTTTCGTATCGCGTATTCTGAGGCCTAAGTGTAGTACTAGGCTACCATGTCCGACCTTGGCTTGAGGCTTTGTTTTTGTCTCAGCGGTTCTTCGATCGCGCTGCAATTACTTTCCGGTCTCTGTTTTTCACGGTCTTTTCACCCCATACTTCCTTGTTTTAAAATCTCAAAAAAAAAAAAAAAAAAAAAAACATTTCCATCTGTTCTTATTCGTTTATTCGTTCTTATTTGTTCGTTCGTTCTTCGACCACGTTGTTTGTGATCACGTGATCACGTTGTTAAAAAATGTCTCATCTATCCCCTGAAGACCTGTATTCTGTCATATTCTATAACACCTTTTTCTTCTTCTTCTATAAAAGGATGCTTTCGACTTGCTCACCAAATCTATTCATTCCAAAAAAAAATTCCATCTCTTATAGTGCATCTTTCATTCATTCCCTAAACTCTCCAGCACTCCATCCTCCCTCCAGCGTCCTCAAACGTATTTTTGACTCGAATGTCTCAAGAAACTCATTTTGCAATAAATGTTCATTTCCCATTAATCGTACACTTTTCAAAATCCCATCACCCCAAAATCCCATTTCCCATCACCCCTCCCCTCTAAATCTACCCCCTTGCCCCTCCCCTCCAAATCATCCCCATCACCCATCTCTTTCAAATCTTCCCCCTTGCCCCTCCCCTCCAAATCTTCCCAATCACCCATTCCTTTCAAATCTCCCCCCACACCCCTCCCCTCCGAGACTCTCCCTCGCTCCTCCCCTCCTAGACTCCCCTCTCACCCCTCCTCCTCAAAGCGTCCTCCCCGCTTCTTCCCCCTTCCAACTTTCACCTTCATCTCCCTCAACCTTCTGCCTCGCTCTTCCCCCTCGTCAAATAACACCTCACTGCGCCTCTCCCAATCACCATCAAACCTTTTGTCCGCCCCATTCTTCCCTTTCTCCAAGCTATTCTGAAATCTCCGACACACCTTCAACAGCTCTCCCTACCTCGTCCTCCTCTTCCACATCTTACCCTACCGCTCCCCCCCCCCCCCCCCCTGTTCTGTATCCGATGCTCCCCCTTCCTCTTCCTTAACAGTATGGACCTCAAACATCCGGGGCCTTCGCTCAAACTTGCCTGATCTCTCCATACAGGTTGCTTCTGACAAACCAGACGTGATCTGCTTAACAGAAACTTTCCTCCTTCATGATGTCTCTGATTCCTTGGTATCTCTCCCAGGTTACTCCCTCCTCCGGTATGATAGACCTGAGCCTCGTCCTGGAGGTGGGGTTGCTATCTTTATAAAAAACTCTCTTCTTCACTCGCCCTGCACTGCCCTCTCTCCACCTCACCCCCAGGAATACCTTTGGCTACGGCTTCCCCTTCGCTCCCACCTTTTGTTCATATGTGTGTTGTACCGTCCACCAAACAGTGATGACTCCATCTACATCTCGCTGTCTGAGAATATGGACCAACATCTATCTACCCATCCCAACTCTCTCTTCCTCATATGTGGTGATTTCAACTGTCACCATGCCAGTTGGCTGGGTGTGGGTACTGCTCTCACCAGCCATGGCTCTTCAGCAAAGGACTTCTGCGACTCACTGGGACTGACACAATCTGTCAATTTCCCGACCCAGATTTCAGTCAACGGAGCATCTTCTCTTCTGGACTTGGTTATGACTAACTTCCCTGAAAATGTCTGCTGCTCTTCTTCTGCTCCAATCGGCTCTTCTGATCATGTGCTTGTTAAAGTGGACATCTCTCTGACCATTCTCAGAGAGCCTCCTCAGCGTCGACGAGTCTGGCATTTCACTCAGGCCAACTGGCACGGTCTTCAAGCAGCCATCAATCATCTGGACTGGTCTCCCATCTCTACTGCCTCTGACATAAATTCTTCCTGGGAATTCTTCCAAAGCAAACTGCTCTCTCTCATGCACAGATTTATCCCATCTCGTCTTCTGTTGTCATACCCTTCCTCCCGTCCATGGTACACGGAATCTTGTGGTGAGGCTATTGCCCAGAAACAACTTGCTTTCGTCTCCTGGAAAGCAAATCCAACGGAAGGAAATCTCATTTCCTTTCACAAAGCCCGAAACAAGTGTGTGTCCACCCTCAGGAGAGCCAGGAAACAATATCTCTCCGTTCTCAGGACCGAACTCTCTTATCTGTCTCCCACTTCCAAATCCTGGTGGCGTCTCGTCAAATCTGTTTCTGGTGTTTGTTCCCCCTCCATCCCCTCCCTCACCTCAAATGGCCACACGGCTGACTCCGCACGTGAAAAAGCTGAATGCCTCAACTCTGTGTTTGCCTCTAAATCTTGTGTCCCAAACCCATCCCTCTCTGTACCCACCGTACCCAGTCGTACCCAGCTGCTCCTGGACTCTGTGTCCTTTCCTCCTGACAAGGTGGAAAAGTTTCTGTCAACCCTCGACTCGGATTCTGCAACTGGACCTGACGGCATCAGCCCACGGGTCCTAAAATCCTGTACTTCCGCTCTTTCACTCCCTCTCTCTGTTCTCTTCACCCTCTCTTTTGCTCAAGGTCATCTTCCATCTGCTTGGAAATCTGCCAACATCACCGCTTTGCACAAAAAAGGTGCAAAAACAGATCCCAGCAACTACAGACCAATCAGCCTTCTCCCAATTATCAGCAAAGTCATGGAATCCATCATTGCTTCAGATATGAAATCTTTCCTCTTCTCCAATGGCTTGATCTCTGATCATCAATTTGGTTTCAGACCTGGACACTCTACTCTGGACATGCTGCTTCTGCTTTCTCAACAATGGATGGAGGTCCTCAATGCCAAACAGGAAATTAGAGCAGTCTCCCTTGACATATCACGTGCCTTCGATACGGTCTGGCACCCCGCTCTGCTCACCAAACTCTCCTCTTTTGGTATCCATGGAAATCTCCACGCATGGCTGGCGGACTTCCTCTCTAGTCGTAGTCAACGTGTGGCCCTGAATGGGTTTCTCTCATCTCCTCTTCCTGTTCAGGCTGGAGTTCCACAAGGCAGTGTTCTGGGCCCTGTGCTTTTTCTGGTCTTCATCAATGATCTCTCTGACTCTCTTGAAAATCCTCTGTATCTCTTTGCTGATGACTCTACTCTCTGTCGCTCCATTCTTCATCCCTGAGATCGGCAGTCTGCAGCCTCCTCACTCTCTGCAGACCTGGACAAAATCACAGACTGGGCAAACAAGTGGAACATGTCTTTCAATCCTGACAAATCTCACACTCTAACGATGTCTCTCTGAAAAGACCGACTGGACAACCCTCCCATCCACTTTCTGAATAATCCTCTCCAAGAAGTTCTGTCACTCAAGCTTTTGGGTCTCACTATCTGCCATGATCTTTCCTGGGAAAACCACATTTCAAATCTGGCCTCCAAAGCCAGTCGCCGACTGGGCATCCTCCGTCGTGCGAAGTCCTTCCTTGGCACACCTGAGCTCCTCACCACATACAAGCTTTTGGGTCTCACTATCTGCCATGATCTTTCCTGGGAAAACCACATTTCAAATCTGGCCTCCAAAGCCAGTCGCCGACTGGGCATCCTCTGTCGTGCGAAGTCCTTCCTTGGCACACCTGAGCTCCTCACCACATACAAGGCTTTCATCCGCAGCTCAATGGAATACTGCTCTCCCCTCTGGGCTGGTGCTCCTGCCTCACACCTAGCTCGTCTTCACGCTGTTGAAACCAAAGCGTTCAGAATCATTGGAATCTCCCGCGATGAAGCTAACTCCAAGGGCCTCTCACTCACTCACCGCAGGCAGGTTGGTGGTCTTTCCGTCTTCTACCGACTCCTCTCTGGCCTTGCCCCCCTAGCTCTCTCTGGGCTCTGTCCCACAAATATTCCTACAAGTCGCACAAGATCTGCCTGCAACCCTCTTATGGTCAAACTGCCAAAATCAAGACTCTCTGCTCACCTTCACTCCTTCATTCCTCTTTTCTCCCGCCTCTGGAACAAACTCCCTCACTCTCTTCAATCCCACTCCACCCTCCAGGTCTTTAAAACAGCTGTTCACCACCATCTCTTATCTTCCCCCATCCAAAACCTTGATCTTTTCTACCCCCATTAATTTCACCCCAATTCCACTTTTTTGAAATACCAACTTCTGTCCTGGAAGTCCTTGGTGTCCTTGTGTTTTATACCTCTCCCTCCCCCCCCCCTTCCCACGCCTCCTCCCCCCCCCCCCTTCCCACGCCTCCTCCCCCCAAACCCTCTCCCTTCCACACATCTCCCTGCTCTCAAATGTTGTGTTTGTGTGCTTCCCCTTCTCTCCGTATCTTGTTTTCCGCTCCCTCTTTTTATATATTTTGTTTGTCTGGTTGATTTGTTTGTGAAGTAAATGTTAGCTCTTTCACGAGCCTCGATTCAGTATACAAAAAAAATAATAATAATAATAAAAAAATAAAAAATAAAAAAATTAATAATAATCAATTTAATGCTACCCAACTTCATCAATAGTGTTGTTAGAAATGATAGAAACTCAAATTAGGTACCTACTTGGATTATTACCTGATGATGTTATCATAATTATGCTAATTAAGTGTTGCCATTAATGAAAAACCGTCTTTTTCTATTATAGTCAGTGCATGTTTTAGGTATGCCTATTTTGTCCTGTTTGGCATCCCATTGATTTCTCCTCCAGACAGCAGTGCCATCTATACTGAAATCCAGGTAATGAAAAGATTAAAATAAAGGGAGCTTCCTCCAGGCTGTTTTGGTTGGAATCATGAATACTCCCGCTAGGGAGTAATGCATTCGATCGTGTGTGTGTGTGTGTGTGTGTGTGTGTGTGTGTGTGTGTGTGTGTGTGTGTGTGTGTGTGTGTGCACAAGATATCTGAGAAGTTCTGAACGGATTTGGATGAAAGTTGGTGGGATGATTGCCCTTGGGATAAGGAAGAATTGATTCGTTTTTGGTGAAGCTCAGGATATTATTCCCGATATAGGAATGTTTTGAAGGATTTTTTTACCATTGGAAGACAGGGCTCATTTTTTTTAAACATTATCTTCTGTATATTCTATATTTAACATTGTGATATGAAAATAGTTTTCATATTTGTTGTAAATGTAGTTTAAACTCGTGGTTAAGCGTTAGAGCGGTGTATTTTGTTAGCAGTGTCGTCTTCAATGTTTTGTTTTTTTTCTAATAAAGACATTCTGTCATTTTAAAACCACCAAACTGTGTATTAGGTTTCCCCGTTTCATAAAATGTATCGTTTGATACGTATAATGCTTTAAAACTGTTTTTTGTTTTTTTTTCACCTCAAAGAGGATATTATCCTCTTCCTCAGAGGAAGAGGAAGAAGATATTAGCAGCATTCACCTCAGCGAATGTCAATCGCGGTGTCAGTATTTGATGAACTTATAAAGACTTAGGTGAGTTATAAGTGTGACAAGCATGTGCACGGGATTCTTCCCAGAAGAATGAGTGATCGCAATAGCTTGTACGACTTAAAATGAGCGAGTTTTGTTTTGACGTTTGGGCCAGTTTTACATGTTGTATCCCTAAGGAATGAAACGAACGTTTTCCTGGCTTACAATTTTATTTGAAGTCACACATGCCTCAAAATACACTCACTTATATAGAATTGAACGCTGAATCCGAAAATGTAAGTGAAATTGCCTTGTTTTTTTTAACATTATCTTCTATATACAACAACACAACAACAGGCATTTTAAAGCCATTTTCCCTGCTAGAGCGGGGGTTAGCCTTGCGGTCCCCATGACAATCTTCTCCATTTTGCCCTATTTTCTGCATCTCCCCTTGTTAACCCCCTTGCCCGCATTTCTTCTTCCACCATCTTTAGCCAAGTCTTTCTCGGTCTTCCCCGTCCTCCACTTCCTTCTACATTCATTTCCATCACTCTTCTCAACCAGTCACTTTCATCCTTCCTCAACACATGACCAAACCATCTCAACCTGTTCCTCTTCACAGCATCAATCACAGGCTCTATTCCCATCATCTTTCGCAATTCATCATTTGTCTTCCTCTCTCTCAACGATACTCCGCACATCCACCGAACCATTCGCATTTCCACCCTTTCCAGCCTTCGTTGCTGCTATGCGTTCATTATAATCCATGTCTCGCTCCCATAAATCATAACACTTCTCACACATGCAGCATACACATTTCCCTTCAGCTTCAACGACACTCCCCTCATCATCTTCTATATATTCTTCTATATATATCTTCTATATATTCTAAATATATATCTGTGCATTGTCTGTCTTGTGTTGTCTTGTCTTGTCTTGTCTTGTGTTGTTACTGAACTACTCCTTCAAACTTATGTGAAATCGTACTATTCCAACTTGACCCACGGCGGGAGTATGCGCTCTACTGAGTGGCGTTCTAGTTCTTGATTGTTTCTTCCTTGTCATTCTGATTTGATGAAGAAATTACTAGTAAAAATGAATGTTGGTACTTTGTAGCATGTACAGGTGAGTTTTTAGGTACTTAAAATAAAGTCACCTTGGTAAAGCCTAATGCATGCCTGCATGTGCTGACATTCCTTCCTATGTGATGCCATTTGGGCATTTATGACAATAATCGGTGAGGTTTCTGTCAAGTATGCTGATCTTTTACTTTCATTACTGGTGTTGTGTATCCTCAGCCATCAATTTGGACGTCTGAAATGTATTCAGCAGATGCAGCTCATTGCATTGTGACACCAGAACTTAATTACTTATCATACTTAATCTATTTTTCAGGAATTTGCTGCATAATAGAAATGGAGGAGTGTGTCATATGTTTCATATGTCGTATGTGTCATATGTCGTATGACAGTCTCAGGGGTGACATGTGACGAGTGAACAGCATAAGGATGTGACAAAGGCACGACTAAAAAAGGACGTGGATGATACTTTCGAGTTGCTCAGGACACTGAAGCAGTTGGATCTTTTTTGTGGTGACAAGTCTCTGCGCAGCCGAGTCAGTGGTGTCACAGCAAACAACTCTGTGAATGTTGACAACGCAAAACAAGTAGGCCAGGCAATACTTGACAGCATGGTTGGAATGAGTGTTAATGACTTCTCTTTTCGGCGAAAAATTCAAGTTGTTACCCTCGTTGCAAAGACATTGGTGACTCCTAAAGCCGATACCATACAAATTGAGCCGCATCTTCTCTTCCAGAGACTGAGTGTTATTGCCAATAAGGAGGATGATCCCTCGGCAGCCCTAACGTTTGAACTATGCAACTACCCAGCAGCCCTGTTCGAGTCACCCGTCCTCCTCAGAGAAGCCAACAAACCCGCCCTCGCTGATGCAATATGGGAATATGTGAAAGATTCGCAGCCAGATTCCTTGCCGTCTACTGAGCTTCACTTTCCGCTTGATGGGGGATCACTCATACAAATAATTCCTTGGCCGAGAAAGGAGTCAATAGATCACATTTGTCAGTTGTACGTGGACAATGTAGCTCGCAGGTACTCTAAACCAACCATTGTATTTGATGGATATTCGGCAGAACCATCAACCAAGGATGTCACTCACTTGCGCAGGACAAAGGGTTGCTATGGGCCGCAGGTACACTTTTCTGGGCAAACTGTTATTTCTTTGAAGAAAAAACGAGTTTTTGTCAAATACAGTGAACAAGCAGAGGTTCATAAACATTTTGAGTGAGAAACCAGAGAGAGCAGGATGTGTCATCCAACAGGCAAAGGGAGATGCTGATACGCTGATTGCTATGTCTGCAGTAAAATCTGCAGAGTATGTCGACACTGTTCTAGTAGGAGAGGACACAGACTTACTTGTTCTTCTTTGCTATCACGTGAAGAATCTTCCAAACGCAATCTATTTCAGACCAGAACCAAGGTCAAATTCAAATAGCTGCAGAGTATTAAAAAAAAAAACACCTTTAGAGGCCATTTTTCCCCGCAAAGCGGGGGTTGGTCTTTTTCGGGAACCATGGTTGTTGTTGTTTTTTTGGTCCCCTTTTTGAAGCAATGTTTTACGGCCGGATGCCCTTCCTGACGCCAACCCTTTTTGCCGCCTTTAACGACAAACAGGGAATTACCAGTGAACTGGTACTCAATTAGCCGACCTCGGAAGGATGACAGGCTGAGTCAACCCCCCTGGCGTTAATTCAGCGATTGACCGGGATTCGAACCCAGGATCCAAGGATCCTAAGCCGGCACCCTAGCCGCTAGCCCAACACCAGGGTATGACACCAACACCAGGGCAGAGTATGGGACCCCAAAAAGACGAGGGATATCCTAAAGGAAACTGCATGCGAAAACATTCCATTTGCACATGTCATTTCAGGTTGCGACACAACTTCTCGACTTTTGGGGTTGGAAAACCACTTGCGTTCAAAAAGTTGCTTAACAATTCTAAGTTCAGGAAGCACGCAGAAATCTTTTTGGCTGGTCCAGAAACCCCGCATAATCAAATTATTGAAGCTGGTGAGAATGCACTTGTGTGCCTCTATAATGGAGGGGAAAATGACAGCCTGGACACACTTAGATGCCAGCGGTTTAAAGAAAAAGTTGTCAGGTGTTCAAAGGTGGTTCAGGCACAGGTTTTGCCTCAAACCTCAGCTGCGGCAAAGTACCACTCCCTACGTGTTTTCTACCAAATCAATGAATGGAAAGGAGAAAGTTCCAGACTAAATGCCACTGACTAGGGATGGAAGGCAAAGGATGGCAAATTCATTCCAGAACAAACAGACCTGCCTTCGGCTCCTGACTACCTACTTGAAGTTATTCACTCTAACTGTAAAACTGGCTGCAACACTCTGAAATGCACTTGTCGGAGGCACGGTCTTGAATGCACATTTGCTTGTGGTGAGTGCAAAGGTACAAGTTGCACTAATTCAATGGACCCATGAGTTATTGAGGCTGAAATTGATGACTGAACGACCGCACAGCTAAACAAGTGTTTTAGAGACTTACATGTAGGTTTGTCTCCTCTATTTGTCTTACCCGGTATGAGCAATTACTTTTTATTGTAATATGTTTCTTGGTAAGGGCCTTATTTGCATAATTTGGATAACTTGCATAATAATAATAACTTCATGAAGTTCTGGCCCGTACCATTGAACACCTTGACCATGAAAACCCATTTTGGTTTTGACACCATCCTTATAATTTTTGGTTCACTATTTCAAAAGAAGGTTTTTCATTAATGGTGACACTTAATTAGCATAATTATGATTACATAATCAGGTAATAATCCAAGTAGGTACCTAATTTGAGTTTCTATCATTTCTAACAACACTATTGATGATGTTGGGTAGCATTAAATTGATTATTCTTGAGACAAATGCAAGATTTCTTCTTGTTTAGCTTGTTCCTTTGATGTTCGGACCTAATTAACATAAATTAGCATATTTAGACCCCTTCCACCCCTCCCATTCATCTCTATTTTTGATATGGTATTCCTGGGGTATATCAGAGGAGAATCCAACAGAGAAACAATCTTTTCCAATTAGTGGTGGGACAAGGCACCATTTGACTGGACCAGTTCGAGATCTCTGAAAGTTGTGCAAGATTTGTAACAAAACTTGGTGAATGACTTGAGTAAGTGACAAGAACAAGGCGATTCGATTTTAGTTCACATTGGATCCAGATCCGGCCTATCGGTGGGATACAAACCGTAAACTGTTCGTCCTGGCGGAGGTATGCCCTCTACAGAGTACTGTTCTAGTTTGTATAATGTAGTAACAATCGTTACCAACTATTAATAAGTTTAAGCAAACAAAATGTATTAATTACCACACAGCCAGCTGCATTGCATCACTATCACAGTTAGTAAAATGTCATGTTATATGGCGAGGGCTCACCTGTCCGGAAAACCATAGCATGAGCAATAGCAGTCCTTTCTTCCATGGCAACCTCAGGGATGGAAGCACCAGAGGCAGGAGACACATGTACCAAAGGAAGTACTGCTCCCAACACAGTGTCCAAAATCCATCAACACCCAATCATTAATATGGTAATAAGGGCAGTCTGTGTAAAATGGACCGACAGTCTCCACCTAAACAGCTCAATTACATTTTTTTTTTTTTTTTTGTGAGGACATCTTAACTGGACACCTTTCATGGAAAACCCCAAAGTTTGAGAAAATTGGAAACTCACATTATGTAAATTGTGGTTCCAGAGGTTGGGGCACTCCAAGGCCAATAAAAAACATCAAATTTTGAAGGTCAATTTTGTAAAAGCTTTTGCTTCAAATAAAACTACTTGAAATCCTCACAAAAATTGTGATGCTCCTTACACATTACAAACTGGTAAGAGAGAGAGAGACGTCACTCCATTTAACCAGAATTTTCAATGCCAGACAGGTAACAATTCTCAATGCCAACATAAAAAGGCACAGTTTAGGAAAAACACTCTTCCCTCTCTGCACACCTTATGATCAAATCACAAGATGGTCAAACACTTGGGATATATATATATATATATATATATATATATATATATATATATATATATATATATATATATATATATATATATATATATCTCTTGAATGCTGACAAATCTCTCTCTCTTCCTCTCTTTTTCTCTCTCTCTCTCACTCCCTCTTCTCACCCTCTCTCTCTCTCTCACTCCCTCCCTCTCTCTCTCTCTTCCTCTTCTCTCCATCTCCCTCTCTCTTCCTCTCTCTCTCTCCGAAAGCACCAACTGGAAAGCAACTCCCCCATTTAGTTCCTTGACAAGCCTCTTGAAGAATTTCAGTCACTTAAGCTTTTGTGTCTCACTATCAGCTGTGATCTTTCTCGGGCGAATCACATTTCTAACTTGGCTTCCAAAGCAAGTTGCTGACCGGGAATCCTCCTCCGCAGCGCAAGGTCCATTTTTGGCGCACTTGAACTTCTATCCACCGACGAGGCCTTAGTCCGCAGCATTATGGAGTACCGCTCTCCCCTTTGGCCTGGCGCCCCGGCCTCCCACCTTGCCCAGCTCGATGCCGTGGAAACCTCGGTCTTCAAGATCATTATCTCCCACATGAAGCTGAGTCTCTGGGCCTATCACTTTCATATTGCAGGTAGGTAGGTCGGTGGTCTCTGTCTTCTGCAGCCTCCTTTCTGCTCTTGCACCCTCTGTTCTTTTTGTACTTTACCCGAACCTGGTAAGATAGCCTACAGGTACGCACACTCACCTCTAAGCTGTCTAGTCTGGGCCCAAGGGTGGACGTTGAACTCAGTGTCCAGTCTGCCAGCATTATTTGATGAGTTGGTTTCTTTATTGGAATTGATGAAAGAATATAAAGCTTTGGGGCCGGATAAACATCCGAGAGTATTGAAGGATATGGCAGTTCAGGTAACCATGCTGTTAACATGTATGACGTCATGCTTATCTGCTCTTGCAACACAAGTCTGCGTCATTGATGTATTACAGGCCTACCTTTGCTCGTACAAAGTGATCGCCATTCTTCACAAGAACAGACACATCACTGATCGACTCAGACTTCAACTAGTTGTAGGAATCCAAACTTTTCCATGACGTCATGTCTTCCAGCCTGTATAAATACTTTTGGTAAACACAACACAATTCATTAAGTCTGGATATAAAATGGTTGGAAAGTTTGTCTCACTTCTGGACCTTGTTGTATTTGGCAATTCCTCCAGGTCTGTGTTGCATACAACGTGTATCGTTATAATATCGCTACCTAGACAAAGTGTCCAATTTCTAGAATTACCTGATCAGTGCAGGTCAAACCCAAGATCCTTTTAGAATTACCTGATCAGTGCACGTCAAACCCAAGATCCTTTTAGAATTACCTGATCAGTGCGCATCAAACCCAAGATCCTTTTAGAATTACCTGATCAGTGCACGTCAAACCCAATATCCTTTGAGAATTACCTGATCAGTGCGCATCAAACCCAAGATCCTTTTAGAATTACCTGATCAGTGCACGTCAAACCCAATATGCTTTTAGAATTACCTGATCAGTGCACATCAAACCCAATATCCTTTTAGAATTACCTGATCAGTGCGCATCAAACCCAAGTTCCTTTTAGAATTACCTGATCAGTGCACGTCAAACCCAATATCCTTTTACAATTACCTGATCAGTGCACGTCAAACCCAATATCCTTTTAGAATTACCTGATCAGTGCACATCAAACCCAAGATCCATTTAGAATTACCTGATCAGTGCACGTCAAACCCAAGATCCATTTAGAATTACCTGATCAGTGCACCTCAAACCCAAGATCCATTTAGAATTACCTGATCAGTGCAAGTCAAACCCAAGATCCTTTTAGAATTACCTAATCAGTTTGTGTCAAACCCAATATCCTTTTAGAATTACCTGATCAATTTGTGTCAAACCCAAGATCCTTTTAGAATTACCTGATCAGTGTGGGTCAAACCCAAGATCCTTTTAGAATTACCTGATCAATTTGTGTCAAACCCAAGATCCTTTTAGAATTACCTGATCAATTTGTGTCAAACCCAAGATCCTTTTAGAATTACCTGATCGGTGTGGGTCAAACCCAAGATCCTTTTAGAATTACCTGATCAATTTGTGTCAAACCCAAGATCCTTTTAGAATTACCTGATCAATTTGTGTCAAACCCAAGATCCTTTTGGAATTACCTGATCAGTGTGGGTCAAACCCAAGACCCCTTTTAGAATTACCTGATCAGTGCACATCAAACCCAAGATCCTTTTAGAATTACCTGATCAGTGCACGTCAAACCCAAGATCCTTTTAGAATTACCTGATCAGTGCACGTCAAACCCAAGATCCATTTAGAATTACCTGATCAATTTGTGTCAAACCCAAGATCCTTTTAGAATTACCTGATCAGTGCACGTCAAACCCAAGATCCTTTTAGAATTACCTGATCAGTGCACGTGAAACCCAAGATCCTTTTAGAGTTACCTGATCAGTACACGTCAAACCCAAGATCCTTTTAGAATTACCTGATCAGTGCGCATCAAACCCAAGATCCTTTTAGAATTACCTGATCAGTGCGCATCAAACCCAAGATCCTTTTAGAATTACCTGATCAGTGCACGTCAAACCCAATATGCTTTTAGAATTATCTGATCAGTGCACATCAAACCCAATATCCTTTTAGAATTACCTGATCAGTGCGCATCAAACCCAAGTTCCTTTTAGAATTACCTAATCAGTGCACGTCAAACCCAAGATCCTTTTAGAATTACATGATCAGTGCACGTCAAACCCAATATCCTTTTAGAATTACCTGATCAGTGCACATCAAACCCAATATGCTTTTAGAATTACCTGATCAGTGCACATTAAACCCAAGATCCTTTTAGAATTACCTGATCAGTGCACGTCAAACCCAAGATCCTTTTAGAATTACCTGATCAGTGCACGTCAAACCCAAGATCCTTTTAGAATTACCTGATCAGTGCACCTCAAACCCAAGATCCATTTAGAATTACCTGATCAGTGCACCTCAAACCCAAGATCCATTTAGAATTACCTGATCTGTTTGTGTCAAACCAAAGATCCTTTTAGAATTACCTGATCAGTGCACCTCAAACCCAAGATCCATTTAGAATTACCTGATCAGTGTGGGTCAAACCCAAGATCCATTTAGAAATACCTGATCTGTTTGTGTCAAACCCAAGATCCTTTTAGAATTACCTGATCAGTGCACGTCAAACCCAAGATCCATTTAGAATTACCTGATCAGTGCAAGTCAAACCCAAGATCCTTTTAGAATTACCTAATCAGTTTGTGTCAAACCCAATATCCTTTTAGAATTACCTGATCAATTTGTGTCAAACCCAAGATCCTTTTAGAATTACCTGATCAGTGTGGGTCAAACCCAAGATCCTTTTAGAATTACCTGATCAATTTGTGTCAAACCCAAGATCCTTTTAGAATTACCTGATCAATTTGTGTCAAACCCAAGATCCTTTTAGAATTACCTGATCGGTGTGGGTCAAACCCAAGATCCTTTTAGAATTACCTGATCAATTTGTGTCAAACCCAAGATCCTTTTAGAATTACCTGATCAATTTGTGTCAAACCCAAGATCCTTTTGGAATTACCTGATCAGTGTGGGTCAAACCCAAGACCCCTTTTAGAATTACCTGATCAGTGCACATCAAACCCAAGATCCTTTTAGAATTACCTGATCAGTGCACGTCAAACCCAAGATCCTTTTAGAATTACCTGATCAGTGCACGTCAAACCCAAGATCCATTTAGAATTACCTGATCAATTTGTGTCAAACCCAAGATCCTTTTAGAATTACCTGATCAGTGCACGTCAAACCCAAGATCCTTTTAGAATTACCTGATCAGTGCACGTGAAACCCAAGATCCTTTTAGAGTTACCTGATCAGTACACGTCAAACCCAAGATCCTTTTAGAATTACCTGATCAGTGCGCATCAAACCCAAGATCCTTTTAGAATTACCTGATCAGTGCGCATCAAACCCAAGATCCTTTTAGAATTACCTGATCAGTGCACGTCAAACCCAATATGCTTTTAGAATTATCTGATCAGTGCACATCAAACCCAATATCCTTTTAGAATTACCTGATCAGTGCGCATCAAACCCAAGTTCCTTTTAGAATTACCTAATCAGTGCACGTCAAACCCAAGATCCTTTTAGAATTACATGATCAGTGCACGTCAAACCCAATATCCTTTTAGAATTACCTGATCAGTGCATGTCAAACCCAATATCCTTTTAGAATTACCTGATCAGTGCACATCAAACCCAAGATCCTTTTAGAATTACCTGATCAGTGCACGTCAAACCCAAGATCCTTTTAGAATTACCTGATCAGTGCACGTCAAACCCAAGATCCTTTTAGAATTACCTGATCAGTGCACCTCAAACCCAAGATCCATTTAGAATTACCTGATCAGTGCACCTCAAACCCAACATCCATTTAGAATTACCTGATCTGTTTGTGTCAAACCAAAGATCCTTTTAGAATTACCTGATCAGTGCACCTCAAACCCAAGATCCATTTAGAATTACCTGATCAGTGTGGGTCAAACCCAAGATCCATTTAGAAATACCTGATCTGTTTGTGTCAAACCCAAGATCCTTTTAGAATTACCTGATCAGTGCACGTCAAACCCAAGATCCTTTTAGAATTACCTGATCAGTACACGTCAAACCCAAGATCCTTTTAGAATTACCTGATCAGTTTGTGTCAAACCCAAGATCCTTTTAGAATTACCTGATCAGTGCACGTCAAACCAAAGATCCTTTTCGAATTACCTGATCAACACATTCATTCCACCAGATTTGTAAAATCACACACAAAGCACCAACATCAGTATTTGTGAAGGTAAGGTTTAAGACAACGCGATGCTGACAAGTGACTTTGTGGCATACCTGTGAAGTGCAGACTTTGTTGAACGAGACAAATATGTAGGTGTGCAGGAAAAAGCAGAATGGCAGGTCATTATAGAAGGCAAAGGAAGCGATGAGCAACAGGATGGCTTGAGGTACCAATGCGGCCAAACCAACAGTTCTTTCCCAATGCGATCCAGCACCCAGGTACAGCAGGTAGAAGTACGGAGAGAAGTTGTGCCGTGTGTCACGCCGAGTGATGTGGTAAAGGTAGGCCTGATCCAGGAACTCCCAGCCATACCTGCCAATGCCAAGAGTCTCTTGTGATGAAAGTACAGAGGGTTACGTCATTTTAAAAATAAACCTGTGATGAGGAAAGCGTTCATTTTGATGTCCAATTTGATTCATAAATCAGGTATTTCCAGGTTAAGATACGTGTGAAAGTTTTACCTACATCTGGTAGAAGAGACAGGCCAGGCCGATGAACACTGACGCCGCAGCCAGGAAGAAAGTCCAAACGTGGAGACTTCGTACGATCTGCAACACCTTCGCAAATCCTCGCTGTAGTAAACGAATGAATCCTCGACGACCTTTTCTACAAACTCGTCCGGAATCCATCTCTCCCGTATCACCTCGAAGCGAGTCGACGCCATCTTGAAGCGAGTCGACGCCATCTTGCATCTTGTGCCGTTGGCTCAGGTACAAGGCAACGGGCAGGGCATAGGTGATGGGATACATCTTGGCGTGCACTGCCAGTCCAAACCACAGACCCCCGGCGAGAGGTCGCGACCTTTGCAAAGCAGAAAGCGAACACATGACGAAGAGCACAACGAGAGGCTCGGCGTTTCCACGACAAGCCACGACCGCCGCCAACGGGTTTAGGAGCCACAGGGAGGAAAGGAGGGCCGAGGTGCGTTTCGAGTTCCCAGCTCGCCGTAGTACCTGGAGTTGCAGGTAGCCGACGAGCACGTCAATGACTGCGAAAAGCACCTTGCCAAAGAACGGGGAGACGAAGACATTTGGCGTGAGCAGCCAGGCCAACAGCGGTGTATAGCGATACGTTGTCTGCTCGTATGGAGATCTGCCCTGTACAGGTAAAGAGAAAAGGTAATCAATATATAATGGAGCAAACGTGTATGGTTATGGATGGATGCATGTCCTCTCTTCACCCATTGGTTGGACAGCTGACATGACTCCACCCACAAATGTAACCTGAAATACTTAACCCGAAGTACCCAAAAGACAGAGAAGATCCCGGGGACCCCAAATACCCCCTAAAGACCCTGAGGACCCAAAAGACCTCGAATACCCCAAATAACAAAATGACTGAAAAGACCCATTGGACCCCAAAGACCCTGACTACCCAAAAGATCCTGAAGATCCAAAATACCCCAAAGACCCTTAAATACCCCAGAGACCCAAAATACCCAAAATAGCCTAAAATACCCTGAAGACTGAAAAGACACGAGGACCCAAAAGACCCCGAGGACCCAAAATACCCCGAGGACACAAAAATTTGTAAGGACGAGGATTCAGACTTTGGCTCACGAGGCTCACGAGGCATTACCCTCGAATAAACTGTTCCAACACGTCATTGAAAGTTGGACAGACACCATGAAAGATTGTCTTAAAAAATTACACTTTGTGTAGATAAATGATGAGGGCCATAGTAGGGTCAAGAAGAACGGATTCCTCTTCTTCTTTTTGTTTGCAGCACAGGGTTGCAAGGTAGCATCATTGGCTGAAGGTGCAACTGCTGCTGATGCAGTGCCCCGCCCCGGCAGCAAATAGTAATTTGTTCAGAGTGCCGGTAATAGCTCGCCTACTCTTCACAAAGGACATCGTGGGATCTCTAACATCCACCAACTAATGGCAGCAGACGGGACGTCCACCTGAGGGATGGTGCACACATTGATGAATCATTTGCCTGCGAAACACCAGGATGACCGTTTATAGCTCGGTCGGGATTCGAGCCCAGGCTACACAGTTTAGAGGCAAGGTACACACACGTACAGTCACGTGAAAAAGTAAGTACACCCCATGTAAAGTTTTGACTTTTTCAACATATTTCAACATACATCTATTTTATCTTCATTTCAACAATATTGAGAGATAAAGGTGACATAATATAACAAATATCATGAAACATTTACATTTTGTAGTCCATTGTATAATTTAAATAAACATAAATGCAAATTTCGCATGTGGAAAAAGTATATATTTATCACTACTTCAAATACCTAAAATTAGAATCGGGTGCACCAGCTCAGGTGCAAATGATTAGAACATTGTTAGAGAGGATCTTGGAGGAACCTGTCTTATTTAAACCTCAGACAATTAGTTTGGTTTGCTCTTTGTTGTTGAAGTGTGCCGCGTCACCATACCTAGATCAAAAGAACTCTTTGAGGCCTTCAGAAAGAAGGTTATAGATGCCGACGAGTCTGGGAAGGGATTTAAAAAGATCTCCAAACAATTTGAAATCAATCATTCGACTGTCTGGAAGATAATCTACAAGTGGAGAAGATTCCAAACAACTGCCAACTTGTTCAGGCCAGGCCGCCCCAGTAAGTTCAGCCCGAGAGCAGACCATAAGATGCTGAAAGAAGTCTCTAAGAACCCCAGAATGTCATCACCGGACCTACAGGTAGCTCTTACCACTGTTTATGTCAAAGTACACGAGTCCACCATTAGAAAGAGGCTGCACAAATTTGATCTACATGGGAGGTGTGCCAGGAGGAAACCTTTGCTGTCCAGAAAGAACGTCAGGGCAAGACTAAAGTTTGCCAATGAACACCGAGGCAAAGACCAGCACTTCTGGAACAATGTGCTCTGGACAGATGAGTCAAAGGTAGAGCTATTTGGCCACAGTACCAGAAGACATGTTTGGCGAAAACCAAAGACAGCATTTGACCACAAGAACCTGATACCAACTTTAAAGCATGGTGGTGGAAATATTATGGTTTGGGGCAGCTTTGCTGCTTCAGGGCCTGGGCAGCTCACCATCATAGAATCCACTATGAATTTTTCATTGTAACAGAGGGTACTTGAGGATAATGTGAGGCCATCTGTCGGAAAGTTGAAGCTCAACCGAAGGTGGACCTTGCAACATGACAATGACCCTAAACATACCAGTAAATCCACCAAGGAATGGCTGAAAAGAAAGAAATGGAGGGTTCTGGAATGGCCAAGTCAAAACCCGGATCGAAATCACATCGAGATGTTGTGGGGGGATTTGAAAAGAGCTGTGCATGCAAGAAACCCCTCAAACATCGCACAGCTGAAAGAATTCTGCATGGAGGAGTGGGCAAAAAATTCTCCCAGTCGATGTCAGAGACTGGTAGACAGTTATAAGAAACGCCTACTTGAGGTTGTTTCTGCCAAAGGGGGCAATATCACCTATTAGAGCCAAGGGTGTACTTACTTTTTCCACATGTGAAATTTGCATTTATGTTTATTTAAATTATACAATGGACTACAAAATGTAAATGTTTCATGATATTTGTTATATTATATCACCTTTATCTATCAATATTGTTTAATTGAAGATCAAATAGCTAGCTGTATGTTGAAATATGTTGAAAAAGTCTAAACTTCACATGGGGTGGACTTACTTTTTCACGTGACTGTACGTGCTTGCATATTAAAATAACTCTTTGAACATCCCTCACAGGTATTAGGTGAACAAAATGTTTTTTACCGTCACCACGAGCTTGGCAGCGTCTGTGAACACATCATAATCCACGTCGGTGAAACGCACTCTGGAGACCTTGTCCTGATATAGACCGTAGAGTAGTAGCGCGAGACGCAGAGATACCGCACCTGCACAGGCGGCCACCTGCGGCAGGTATCGTGCCCGGCGTGTCGCCGTCGCTCTCCCCATGCGTTCGCTGCACCACACAGAGAAGGTGGAGGAGCGAGGCATGGTGTCCCTTTAAAACTTACATCAAAAAAACACACACGATTAAAAATCCTAATAGTTAGACTGTGTGTCTCTGGTGAGAAGAAAGACCAACTCACAAGAGGACAGGTATTTACAGGTATTTACACCTTCCTCCCATCCATGGTACACGGAATCTTGTGGTGAGGCTGTTGCCCAGAAACAACTTGCCTTCGTCTCCTGGAAAGCAAATCCAACGGAAGGAAATCTCATTTCCTTTCACAAAGCCCGAAACAAGTGTGTGTCCACCCTCAGGAGAGCCAGGAAACAATA
Source organism: Myxine glutinosa (assembly GCF_964187855.1). Taxonomy (NCBI): domain Eukaryota; kingdom Metazoa; phylum Chordata; class Myxini; order Myxiniformes; family Myxinidae; genus Myxine; species Myxine glutinosa. Next base: position 9,767,067 of record NC_136262.1, on the reverse strand, counting down.
TCTCTCCGTTCTCAAGACCGAATTCTCTTATCTGTCTCCCTCTTCCAAATCCTGGTGGCGTCTGGTCAAATCTGTTTCTGGTGTTTGTTCCCCCTCCATCCCCTCCCTCACCTCAAACGGCTTAATGGCTGACTCCGCACGTGAAAAAGCTGAATGCCTCAACTCTGTGTTTGCCTCTAAATCTTGTGTCCCAAACCCATCCCTCTCTGTACCCACCGTACCCAGTCGTACCCAGCTGCTCCTGGACTCCGTGTCCTTTCCTCCTGACAAGGTGGAAATGTTTCTGTCAACCCTCGACTCTGATTCTGCAACTGGACCTGACGGCATCAGCCCACGGGTCCTAAAATCCTGTTCTTCCGCTCTTTCACTCCCTCTCTCTCTGTTCTCTTCACCCTCTCTTTTGCTCAAGGTCAACTGCCATCTGCTTGGAAATCAGCCAACATCACCGCTTTGCACAAAAAAGGTGCAAAAACAGATCCTAGCAACTACAGACCAATCAGCCTTCTCTCAATTATCAGCAAAGTCATGGAATCCATCATTGCTTCGGATATGAAATCTTTCCTCTTCTCCAATGGCTTGATCTCTGATCATCAATTTGGTTTCAGACCAGGTCACTCTACTCTGGACATGCTGCTTCTGCTGTCTCAACAATGGATGGAGGTCCTCAATGCCAAACAGGAAATTAGAGCTGTCTCCCTTGACATATCATGTGCCTTCGATATGGTCTGGCACCCCGCTCTGCTCACTAAACTCTCCTCCTTTGGTATCCATGGAAATCTCCACGCATGGCTGGCAGACTTCCTCTCTAGTCGTAGTCAACGTGTGGCCCTGAATGGGTTTCTCTCATCTCCTCTTCCTGTTCAGGCTGGAGTTCCCCAAGGCAGTGTTCTGGGCCCTGTGCTTTTTCTGGTCTTCATCAATGATCTCTCTGATTCTCTTGAAAATCCTCTCTATCTCTTTGCTGATGACTCCACTCTCTGCCGCTCCATTCCTCATCCCTCAGATCGGCAGTCTGCAGCCTCCTCACTCTCTGCAGACCTGGACAAAATCACAGACTGGGCAAACAAGTGGAACATGTCTTTCAATCCTGACAAATCTCACACTTTTACGATGTCTCTCCGAAAAGACCGACTGGACAACCCTCCCATCTACTTTCTGAATAATCTTCTCCAAGAAGTTCTGTCACTCAAGCTTTTGGGTCTCACTATCTGCCATGATCTTTCCTGGGAAAACCACATTTCCAAGCTGGCCTCCAAAGCCAGTCGCCGACTGGGCATCCTCCATCGTGCGAAGTCCTTCCTTGGCACACCTGAGCTCCTCACCACATACAAGGCTTTCATCCGCAGCTCAATGGAGTACTGCTCTCCCCTCTGGGCTGGTGCTCCTGCCTCACACCTAGCTCGTCTTCACGCTGTTGAAACCAAAGCGTTCAGAATCATTGGAATCTCCTGCGATGACGCTATCTCCGAGGGCCTTTCACTTAATCACCGCAGGCAGGTTGGTGGTCTTTCCGTCTTCTACGGACTCCTCTCCGGCCTTGCTCCCCCAGCTCTCTCTGGGCTCTTTCCCCCAAATATTCCTGCAGGTCGCACAAGATCTGCCTGCAACCTTCTTATGGTTAAACTGCCAAAATCAAGACTCTCTGCTCACCTTCACTCCTTCATTCCTCTTTTCTCCCGCCTCTGGAACAAACTCCCTCACTCTCTTCAATCCCACTCCTCCCTCCAGGTCTTTAAAACAGCTGTTCACCACCATCTCTTATCTTCCCCAATCAAAAACCTTGATCTTTTCTACCCCCGCTAATTTCAGCCCAAATCCACTTTTTTTTTGGTTTTTGTTTTTGTTTTTGTATACTGAATCGAGGCTCGTGAAAGAACTAACATTTACTTCACAAACAAATCGACCAGACAAACAAAATACACAAAAAGAGGGAGCGGAAGACAAGATGGGGAGAAACGGGGAAGCACACAAACACAACATCCGAGAGCAGGGAGATGTGTGGAAGGGAGAGGGCCCGGGGGGAGGAGGCATGGGAAGGGGGGGGGGGGGGGAGGGAGAAGTATAAAGCACAAGGACTTCCAGGACAGAAGTTGGTATTTCAAAAAGGGGTGAGGTGACTTTTGTGACAAAAACATTTTGAGGTGACTTTTGACTTCTTTCCTGGAAGTCCTTGGTGTCCTTGCGTTTTATACCTATCCTGCCTCCCCCCAGGCCCTCTCCCTCCAAAAACATCTCCCGATGTCCCTGCTCTCAAATGTTGTGTTTGTGTGCTTCCTCCCCTTCTCTCCCCATCTTGTCGACCGCTCCCCTTGTTATATACTTTGTTTGCTTGTTTGTTTGATTTGTTTGTTTGATAAATGTTAGCTCTTTCACGAGCCTCGACTCTGTATACAAAAAAAAAAAAAAAAAAAGCCAAGAGGCTGTTGATGTGGTATCTGTCTCACAAATGAAGCTCAACAAAAGGAACTTTGAAAAACGAACGTTGGAGCATAGAGGAGAAGGAGGCCATAGAGGAGAAGGAGGCCATTTACTACTTTAAAGTCCGTTCAAGACATGAACAGTGGAGGATGGCCGGTCGGAGACCTAGATTCATGGACCAGCTGAAGAAGACCAGATTGACCACCAGAACAGAGACGGTACCATCCAACAAATTTCAAAAGAGTTGTGTCAACAGCACATAAGTTCCTAAATAAAAAATAAAATAAGAGATAGCAGTGAAGTCCAGAACCCAAGCAGAAGAAGATATGAGGAGGATGTGAGATGAGTGCTTGCCAGGGGGTGGACAGAGGGATGGTGGAAAAGAGGCCACAATGGATTGCAGCAATGGATCGTGGGGAGGCGCTGCGCGAAGAAGCAAGGGTTTGGAATGCGAAGCGTCACTTGGGACCCGGCGGCGAAGACGACGTGAGACAGAAGGGGAGGAGACACAGAACCATCAAAATGGGGAAGGGAACAGACCCAACTTCCAGTTGTGGACCGAGTGAAAACATCTACACAGTTGGAGGGGATGAAAACGAGAATGGCGATACAACAGCCAGAAGGACGGAGGGAATCGTGAGCTTTGCAGCGGCACTGCTCATAAAAGAAAAATAACAAGAAAACAACACCGCAAGAAGAGCAAATATATATATATATATATATATATATATATATATATATATATATATATATATATATATATTCATTCATTCATTCAGAAAGTATTCAGACCCCTTCACTTTTTTCACATTTTGTTATGTTGCAGCCTTATGCTGAAATCGTTTAAATTAATTTTTTTCCCTCATCAATCTACACTCAATACCCCATAATGACAAAGAGAAAACAGGATTTTAGAAAGTTTTGCAAATTTACGAAAAAGAAAAAACTGAAATATCACATTTCTTTTCGTGATAACGGGTTCTTTTTGAATGAATTTACTACTATAATTCAGCTTTTACTAGCGGCCATAGTAGATTGACAACTATAATTCAGCTCAGCTTTTAATTGCGAAATGGGCCCAGTCCGGCCGAGGTGGCCTCGACCGGCCTCGCCACCCAGCCTATAACCTTCCCGGGGTCCGTCCCGACATTTTTAGTTCTTGAATGAATTTACTATTATAATTCAGCTTTTACTCGCGGCCATAGAAGATTGACTACTATAATTCAGCTTTTACTCGCGGCCATAGTAGATTGACAACTATAATTCAGCTCAGCTTTTAATTGCGAAATGGGCCCAGCCCGGCCTCGCCACCTAGCCTATAACCTTCCTGGGGCCCGCCCCGACATTTTTTGTTGCAGAGGTTTCCTCCCATCTTTCACCGTTCAGGAGATTAGCACATGCAGACAAACAAACAATCAAACAAACAAACAAACAAACAAAAACTTTCTTTTATATATATAATATAATAATAATATAATAATAATAACTAGCTGAATGCACCCGGCGTTGCCCGGGTTCTTTTTGAATGAATTTAATCTCCTGTACATAGGTCTGACGCGAGCCCAGTATCAGTTAGTGCTCAACGATTCCTTGTTCTTTCTTCTGTCGGGCCCCGCGAGAGAGAATTTTGAAAGCATGTGTTGCAATCAGTCAGATATTCCTATTAAGTGCATAAGTTGTACTTCAAGAGAATTTTGAAAGAAGAAGAACATTTATTGCGAAATGGGCCCAGCCCGGCCGAAGCGGCCTCGCCAACTAGCTTATAACCTTCCCAGGGCCCGTCCCGACATTTTTTGTTTCAGAGGTTTCCTCCTATCTTTCACCTTTCATGAGATTAGCGTGCGCAGACAAACAAACAAAAAACAAACAAACAAAAACTTTCTTTTATATATATATAGAAGAAGATATATGTAAACTTTACATGGATAATTTAAAACTCTTTGCAACAAATGACGAAAAATTGGCAGAACAACTCAAATTAGTGAAACTCCAATGACATTGCAATGGAATTTGGCCTGGATAAGTGTGCCAAGTGCGCATTCATGCAGGATAAATCAACAAAAACAGACAACATAGAAATTGACACAAATACAACAATACAGGAAATAGACAATGAAGCATCATAGAAATACCTTGGAGTCGAAGAGGGCCACCAAATGTGTCACAAACAAATGCGCAAAAACAATCGCCGAAGAATATCTACGTAGAACAAAGCTGATCCTGAAAACATACCTCTCTCCAAGAAACAAAATCAAAGCCATAAACAAGCTCGCAGTACCAGTGTTCCAATATAGCTGCGGAATAATAAACTGGCCCCAATCAGAAATCAACAAGTTGGACATCAAAACAAGGAAACTCCTTGCCTTCCACAAGACGTTTTACAAAAACCAGTGCATCCTGAGAATGTACCTGCCGAGACGAGAGGGAGGGAGCGGCCTGATGGAACTCAACCAGGTGCACAGAGCGATGAGTGTAGGACTAGCTGAGTATGTGAAATGCTCAACAGGCTATCGGATGCAATTTGTAAACAAACATGAACACAACAAACCTGAAAAAGTATCCTGAACTCACCTTGTAAATAATTTCCAAAAACAGGTGCGAATAGAAGATGCTGCACAGGAAAATGAAACACCAACAAATACAGCTCCAACAATTGCAAAAAAGACGAAATAAACGTTATTAAAAGAAATATAAAGAAATATACACCAACAACTGGGAGAAAACCCTGGTGTTGGGCTAGCGGCTAGGGTGCCAGCTTAGGATCCTAGGATCCTGGGTTCGAATCCCGGTCGATCGCTGAATTAATGCCAGGGGGGTTGACTCAGCCTGTCATCCTTCCGAGGTCGGCTAATTGAGTACCAGTTCACTGGTAATTCCCTGTTTGTCGTAAAAAGGCGGCAAAAAGGGTTGGCGTCAGGAAGAGCATCCGGCCGTAAAACATTGCTTCAAAAAGGGGACCAAAAAACAACAACAACCACGGTTCCCGAAAAAGGCCAACCCCCTCTTTGCGGGGAAAAATGGCCTCTAAAGGTGGTTATTTTTTATTATTATAACTGGGAGAATGACAAAAGAGCAGGAAAATACAAAAAAGAATTGGACAGAGTGGGGATAGACAAAGAAGGCTCATTGGAATGGCTAAGAAGAGGTGAGCTCTACTGGGACGGAGAACGAAACATAATAAATGCCCAAGATCAAGGACTCTACACCAATAGATTAAAAAAGATGGTGGGAATGAGCCAGATGGACAAGTGTAGATTCTGCAAGACATAAACAGAAAGTACGAGTCACCTGCTCTCGGAATGCAAAAAACTATTATCAGAACAACTTTACACAAAACAGCACAGCAAAGTATGCAAAGTGATTCATTGGCATATCTGCAAAAATGTAAACATCCCAGAACTAGAAAACTCTTGGAAACACGAACCAAGGACAATCATTGAAAATGAGGACGTCATGCTCATGTACGACCTGATGATTCCATCGAGCGTGAACATAGAAAACAAAGCATTGCATTCGGATATTGTACTCAGGAACAAAAAGGAAAAGACAGCATTGATGATGGAGGTATCAGTACCCAGCGATTTTGGCCTAAACAACGCAGAAATCAAGAAAATGACCAAATACCAAGACCTCAAAAATGAGGTCAAGAGAGCTTGGAAGCTGAAGAGCATTGAAATTGTACCAGTGATAATTGGAGCAACAGGAATGATGAAGAAGAACCTCATTGAGATTTAAAAAACCATCCTCGGGAATATTACCACAAATGAACTACAACTGGAGGCAATCCGGGGTTTGGTAACAATCCTGAAAAGAGAACTTGGAGCAAAACTCTGAAAAAGTTGGACAGCTTCGTCCATGAACCGAGATCCCTTACTAGTAAGGGCATTTTATGAGATATTTCACAAATCTGTTAACTAAATTGTTACCAAAAAATTTCTTCACCAATATGTTTGTAAAGGTGTGTAATAACATGTGTTAAAATGTTGAAGTTCAACTCCCGTGGGAAACCCAGAAAAAAAGCTGTTGAATTCGGGTACCGAAAAATTATTTTCGAGAATTTTTATTTTTTTTAATCGGCCCTTAAGTAACTTATGAGGGGTCAAATAAGGGTTTTTCATGATTTTGAGTTGATTGTTAACATTTATATTTTCACTTTTACATTTACACACAAAGTAGCTTTTATTTCACATACATATATAATACTCAGAGTTATTTCTCATTCACAATGTCAGAAGTTTCAACAGTCATTGTCTATGTCTTCTTCAGACTCAACAACATCATGACTGCAGTTTCTGCATGTAATGCCATTACAGACTCCACAGGCCGAGATGCACGTGACCCCATTCTTCTTGCAGCTGCATCGCCGGTTGCTGCAATCTCCATGACAATTACAGCTCGTGAACTGCAATAGCTCCTCAGGAGCCGTGGGGTCCAGTGTTGGAACTGGCTCATACCCATGCACACCTATTGTCCATCCATAGTCACTGGGGTTCAGAGACATGCTCTGCAGAAGGATCCAGTCCCGGGTCTGCAGGTAGGCACGGATCACATCTAGTAGTCCAGAATCTTCCATGATGTTACCCATTGATCCAAGATAAGACTTCAGCAGGTGAAAACCACCCAACCTTGGAATGACGGGTAGATTTGCCTGCTTTATTATATTCACAGCCTTCAGCCAAATCGGAAGATCAAAGGTCACTATAGCGACCCCAGCGCGCCGTATGCACTCTTTCAGAGTGGTGAAGATGGTGTTGAGGTCATTAGGGTCTCCTTCAATAACTGGGAGGAACTCGATCTGTGTGCTCTGCTTTGCATCATTAGCATGGATTCTCTTCATCCAGCCATTCCAGTTGGAGTGTGGGAACTCAGGATCGTTGGCTTTGATCACCCACCCCGCTGCCCAGAGTGTGTCACCTGGAGTGAGGAGTGGCTGATCATGAGCCAGGGAGGAGGAAAGCTCAGCGAGGGGGAGAAACATGATCGCGTTCGTTCCTATCTGTTTCCTGTTCGTAAATGGAATAATCTTTACTTCAGTTCCTCTCAGGATCTTAGCTTTGTCGAGTGCCTTCAACTTCACCCGGGGGAAAGCTGCTGTTGTCTGTGGATCTGGCAAAGGTGGTGCCGGAGAGGTGACTTCGATCCAACCCATTGAGTGAAAGGGAGTGTTTCCGTGAATAGAGACAATGTTTAAATCTATATTGTCTCCAACAAACTGAGTGACTGCATTGTTTATTTCCCCAACCTCCATAAAACTACCTGATCATTACTTGACAATTCACTTTCACTGGCTGGCACTTTGGCTGTCATCACTGATTGATCCTCAAGCGCAGCATCAACCGCAACCTCATCATTGATCTGTTCATCGGTTTCCTCCACAATGGTGTCACGAGTGCCAGAAGTATCTGGAACATCATCTCCACTCCTACTATTAAGGAAGCAGTATTTGTAGTTTTGTGTCTCCGTGTAAGACTCGGTGTATCCCAGCCGGTGGAACTTGTTGAGCATCCATTTTGAGCCAAATCTATGATCAAGTTGTATGGCAAGCCCCATTTGGTGTGGCAATACTCCAGACCGAGGTCGACAGGCCTTAATAAAATTCTGCCCCCAAACGGCAACTCTTTCGTCTGTCTTGACAATCGGTCTCAAGAACATCTGAAGGCTTGCAGGAACAAGTGTCAGCTGACTATCGATGTCAGTCATACTGTGTGTGGTGGGGTATGACTTTGGACCTAAATCAATCAAGGCAATATCATTGGATATGAACTTGAGTGCCGTCTTTATGATCTGAGTCTTCTCATCTCCATGGTCAAGATTAGCATGATGCCCTCGCAGAATATTGTCGGTGCCATCTTTGAGACAGAGTACATCTGCCCTTCTTTCCTGTGTTGTGAAATACAAGGTGTCTTCGTATTTCTCTAGAAGTTTTATCTTTAGCCAATGCTTTGAATAAGAAAGGCTCTTCTCTGGTGACTGATCAAACTCCTGCAGCTTTTCATGGACTTGGTCCATGTTCATTACCCCATGCTCTAATTCTGAGTCTAACCATTCGCAGAATTCAATAAAAACTGCCTCTCGCTCCTCATCAATACTCCTCTGTCCTCTCTTCCTTTTTCCTTCCTCATCAGTCTTGGACAAACTGTCACCTCTCGCAAACATAAGTTTGCATCGCAAATGGTACAGTGTTTCTTCTGCTACCAAGTCGTTGATCCCTTCCAGGCGTCCAGTGACTTCAGTGCCCCAGTCATCCCCGCGACTCCGTGCTGTCTTCAGCAAGCTTGCCTTCAGTGTATCTGCAGTCAAATTATCTGGCACTCTGTATTTCTTTCTAGCTTGTGCTGGATTATTTTTGTAGAGCTGGGCTGGTTGGTTGCAAAGAATGCATACATCCTTATACAGGAGGTCAACTGACTGTGATCTTCTAGAACTGCAGCCAGTTGATGAACTGAACTCACAAGTAGTGCGTCTTCTCTTCAACTTTGATGACTCTTTCTCTGCCTTTGATGCTTGAGCTGACTTCTTGGTGGTTGCAACAAAGTTGTTGTACAGATCATTTTTACACTTCTGGTGGTACCTCAGTTTTCCTTCCTTTTGAGCCTCCTTCATACGTTCCACAACAGTAACATTTTCGACAGTTTCTGCTTGTTTCAATAAAGTTGAGTATCCCTTTGGAGTTGCCTGTATGAGCCTTTCAGCTGGTGTATCCGAGCGTGCACAGATGAAGCAATTGAGCACAGGTGGAGTAACGTCTTCATCCATATTGCTAGACTCCATGTCCTGCAAAGTAGAAAATGAGATATATTTAGAAATTATTTTTCCACAAAGGAGTGTCTGTGGTGAAATATAAATGTTAACAATCAACTCAGAATCATGAAAAACCCTTATTTGACCCCTCATAAGTTACTTAAGGGCCGATTTTAAAAAATAAAAATTCTCGAAAATAATTTTTCGGTACCCGAATTCAACAGCTTTTTTTCTGGGTTTCCCACGGGAGTTGACCTTCAACATTTTAACACATGTTATTACACACCTTTACAAACATATTGGTGAAGAAATTTTTTGGTAACAATTTAGTTAACAGATTTTCACATGTTTCCCTTACTATACCGAAAAGATGGATACTTTGGGTCCTGGGAGGACTCCGTTCCACCTCCTGAAATCCGCAAATGGAGATAACAACCAACGACACACACACACACACACACACACACACACACACACACACACACACACACACACACACACACACACACACACACACACACACACACACACACACACATAGACACATACACACACATCTACAAGCGTGTACACACACACACAACATACATATACAAGCGCACACACACACACACAACATACATACACACACATATACAAGCGTGCGCACAAGCACACACATACCATACACACACACATATACATACATATACATACACACATATACAAGCACATACACACAAACACTCCGTCATAATTACTCCCCGTGCTAATTCTCGAGATTACGATAAATACATTTTAACGTTAATGATAAATCGGGTGAACACTTCACAAATGTACATATACGTATTCCCATTACCAATCGGCAATATTGAAGCCGTTACCGATCCGTGAGAATCTGTCGTCAGTCAAATCAATCGTTTTTGTCTTTACAACAACCAACCACTCACAATCTTTTGACAGCATCAAACGCCTGATGAAACTATTTAATTCGTAAAGCACCCTCAAGGTAGCAAAATAGCTGGAGATGCGCTAAAATTCGCTCATGTTCTGCCCTAGAGGCGCCACGAGTGAACGAATACGCTGGTGACGTAGTCGTTTTGAGACCCGTTTTCCGGTTGTGCTGTTCGCCGATTGAGGTGGATTACTTTGGTGTTGTTTTCAAAATTACTTTTGCAATCGTTAACTTGACAACACGACGCGTTAGACCGCGTTGGCTTCTCCATTGTCGTAGTAAACGGATTGGCGATTTGCGGCCTTCTTGTCCCGTGTCTCCATTAATCAGCTCATTCCGTGACTTCTCCAACTTTTGAACCTCAATTTGGTTTTACATTCACCTCATGGCGGATGTTGCAGGTACGGACCTGCTTCTGACTCTGCTTCTAATGTGTATATCTCTGTTGTTGTATTTACCCTCGGCTTGATGATGATGTGCTGCTCGTTATGATGTCATGTCGCGTTTTATTCGTGTCGGCCAACAAGGGGTGCAGTATCACCATGTACTGTGCTTTGTTTACACAGAGGGAGACCCCAAAGTTGTATGGTAATTGTTATCATCGTATAAGTCAGTTGAGGCCTTGCAGTAGGCTTATAATTTTCCAGAATTTACAAAATGCTTTTTCAAGTCGATGAAATTTCACATTCCTTTACCAAATGACAACACCTCCCAAGCCTCATGTCATCCATCTCCCACCCACTTGCCCCCCGACCCCGTCCATCCTCTTCACGTCACCCCACCCCCTTCATGTCACCACCTCCCCATCCTCTTCATGTCACCACCTCCCCATCCTCTTCATGTCACCCCACCCCCTTCATGTCACCACCTCCCCATCTTCATGTCACCACCTCCCCATCTTCATGTCACCACCTCCCCATCTTCATGTCACCACCTCCCCATCTTCGTCACCACCTCCCCATCTTCGTCACCACCTCCCCATCCTCTTCATGTCACCACCTCCCCATCCTCTTCATGTCACCACCTCCCCATCCTCTTCATGTCACCACCTCCCCATCCTCTTCATGTCACCACCTCCCCATCCTCTTCATGTCACCACCTCCCCATCCTCTTCATGTCACCACCCCCCCCCCCATCCTCTTCATGTCGCCACCTCCCCATCCTCTTCATGTCACCACCTCCCCATCCTCTTCATGTCACCACCTCCCCATCCCCTTCATGTCACCACCTCCCCATCCCCTTCATGTCACCACCTCCCCATCCCCTTCATGTCACCACCTCCCCATCCCCTTCATGTCACCACCTCCCCATCCCCTTCATGTCACCACCTCCCCATCCTCTTCATGTCACCCCACCCCCTTCATGTCACCACCTCCCCATCCTCTTCGTGTCACCACCTCCCCATCCTCTTCATGTCACCCCACCCCTTTCATGTCACCACCTCCCCATCCTCTTCATGTCACCCCACTTCCCCACCCCCTTCATGTCACCACCTCCCCTTCATGTCACCACCTCCCGCCCCACCCCCTTCATGTCACCCCACTTCCCCACCCCCTTCATGTCACCACCTCCCCATCCCCTTCATGTCACCACCTCCCCATCCCCTTCATGTCACCACCTCCCCATCCCCTTCATGTCACCACCTCCCCATCCCCTTCATGTCACCACCTCCCCTTCATGTCACCACCTCCCCATCCCCTTCATGTCACCACCTCCCCATCCCATTCATGTCCCCACCTCCCCATCCTCTTCATGTCACCCCACCCCCTTCATGGCACGCACCCCCTCCCATGTCACCCACCTCATGTCATTCACCTCTCCACACCTCGTGTCATCCACCTCTCCCATTCTCATGTCACTACCTACTCTACCCAATATATATATTGTTACGGTTTTTGGAACCTTCACTAGTAAATTTTAGTAAATGCATCCCTTATAAATGTTCTCCTGTAAATATCCCCATCAATTGGTTTGTTAAAGATCGCACCTTAGTTAGTCCATGTACAACACGTAGCGAACCATAGGACCTCTCTGTAGTTATTTCATTATTATGTGTTTCAGTTAAGGATCTGTTCCCAGTAGTTGAATCTGCATTGCATTCATCAAATAAGATAGGCCCCATTCTGTCCATTTTGCTCTCCCTCTTCAAATTGTGGGGCCTCGCTTGCCAGCAGCGTTCGCCGCCATTGCACTGGGCTGTTTACTGGCACCACGCCGCCATAAGCCATGCGGTCTGAAGCCGAGGAAGAAGGGGGCGGAGCCACCAGAACAAGGTGTGGCACGTCGATTCGTCATCGGAGGTGGAGTCAGCAAGCCCTTACCGGCCAACCAGCACCACGGTGAGCCAACCGGTAGGCGTGTCATCAGAGCCGGCGGTTTGATTCCAACACGAGCAATAAAAGCGGCTGCGAGGGACTGCTTGAGAGAGACGCGTGAGAAGGTACAAGAGAGACGTGTGAGAAGGTACCGACGAGAGGGGAAGGACCTGGAGTGCGCGACGAACTGGCATCTTGTTCAAGGGAGAGAACGTTGACACGAGCCATTTGTTATAGATGGAGCATCCCAGTCCCATCGCTATATGCAACGTCCGCTCACGGTTTTTTTTTTTTTTTTTTTTTTTTTTTTTTTTTTTTGTATACAAGATCGAGGCTCGTGAAAGAGCTAACATAAATCACACAAAAAGTCAAACCGACACACAAAACAAACAAGGGGAGCGGCAGACAAGATGGGGAGCGAGGGGGAAGGACACAAACACAACATTTGAGAGCAGGGACATCGGGAGGACTTGGGGGGGAGGTGGGAGAGGTATAAATCATATGCACACTGCAAGGACTCTGGGGTGAATTCGCGGGGGTAGAAAAGATCAAGGTTTTGGATGGGGGAAGATAAGAGATGGTGGTGAACAGCTGTTTTAAAGACCTGGAGGGAGGAGTGGGATTGAAGGGAGTGGGGGAGTTTATTCCAGAGGCGGGATAAAAGGGTGATGAAAGAGTGAAGGTGAGCAGAGAGCCTAGATTTTGGCAGTTTAACCATAAGAGGGTTGCACGCAGATCTTGTGCGACCTGAAGGAATATTGGGGGGGACAGAGCACAGAGAGAGCTGGGGGAGCAAGGCCGGAGAGGAGTCGGTACAAGACAGAAAGACCACCAACCTGCCTGCGGTGAGTGAGTGAAAGGCCCTCGGAGTTAACTTCATCGCAGGAGATTCTAATGATTCTGAAACATTCAGTTCCCGAAACTTCTTCCATGCACATCTCACTCTAGCAACCGTTGCCGAGTCTGATCCATCTTCTCCATTCAGCATGTGAACGATACGCGCTCGCTGCCTGCCAGGGTTTTCCCAGCACGATGCGAGTCGACTCCTGGAGCCAGACCTCGACGCCTACCGTCTGCCTGGGCCTTCTCATCCCTTCTTCCAGTCATTCCTGCCTGCTATTCCCCTTTCGTGTAAGTCTATTTGTCTGTCTGGGGCATTGATAACATAAGACTGCTTAAGGCTGCCCTGTGTCTTCTTCTTCTTCTTCTTCTTCTGCTGTATATTACTTTCGTTTCCTCCTCTTCTTTGGTTTTGTAAATAGTTAATAAATGTCTGGTATTCCTTACTTTGGTTTTTTATTTCCCCCGATCGCTTTAGTCCCTTCTTTCGAATGAGTACCTGTGGCACGATTCGGCCAACCACAATAGTCGGGTTTAGTCCTTTGTTAATGGCTCGAGCTGCGGATTGCTAAACCGCTTGGCAAATACCACCTTGTCCGTGGTTCGAGCGGTACTTGTCTCCCTGTTTTGCGGAGGGATTGGTGAAGGTATTCGGGAGAACACCTTGACCAATAACCCTGACCAATTTCACTCCGCAGAAAAGCGTTATAAGTACCAGGACCAGAGACGGCCAGCTTAACAGGCCAAGGGGATTAACCCCCCCCCCCCCCCCCCTTGCTAAGGGGAGTGCCATCTCAGAGATCCGTAACAATGTATATATATATATATATATATATATATATACATGTATATATATATATATATATATATATATATATATATATATATATATATATATATATATATATATATATATATATATATATATATATATATATATATATATATATATATATATTGTTACAGACGCGGTGGTGGATGTTAGTTTACGAGCGGTTTGGTATGACCACGTCTGCACAGTTTACCCGATTATGCTCGAACGTTGACTAGTCGCGCTACGCTAGGTCAATGAAGGAAAAGACACACGGCTGGATTAAAATGACACGACACCAGGGATACGGTTCTCAAGACCTCCGGAGGAGATTATATTAAGGCGGAAGGTTAGATTACAACTACAAGAGGGACATCATAGAAAGACAGGCACTTAGACACACTTATATTAACCCCAACAGACGACAGATAAACGGGACAAGGCTGACTCACACGGGGATTGATGGCAAGGAAAACGGGTCTTCGATGGCTCAAGGTGCACCTTGGCTCAGGGGCAAAATCGACCCGGTCCGGTCCAGAGATGCGGGGAGGTATTCAGCGCTCGGACGTGGCAACTTCTCTCTCCAAGCTGGGGGCGCATCTAACGTCACGTCCGGTACGTGGCCGCGTATATCCGGCGGGGAGTGACACGCCCTCGGCTCGTTAGCTCCGCCCCAGATGGAATCGGCTCGTTGCTTCTCATTGGGTGCGTGCGGGGGGGTTACCGGCTCCGCCCTTGACGAGGGGCTGACAGGGAGCCCCTTCGTGGTAACCCCGTGGAGCGCATGGTCATGGCGGCTAACCGAGCCGGTGTGAGGACGCACACTCCCCCCGCGCGCCGTTGTTGTAGTTGTTGTTGTAGCTGTAGTTGTTGTTGTTGTTGTTGTTTGGGGAAGAAGATGGGAGGAGGTATGGGAAGGTCCTAAACTCACTACTGGTGCCATATCATCACATTCTGGTGCAACGAAGAGTCAGAATTAATGGAAACGAGTCCTTAACTGACATAGAATAAGAATAACTAGCAAGATGTCCGAAAGTTGTCTACGTGAGATGCGGTGGACCTGGGCACGACATTTAATGGGGGAAAAAGGGGAAGGTCGGTTCTACAGAGTGTTGTTTACAGACAATGGGACTAGGGAATGGGGGATTGGGGATAGTTGGGGAGTATTGGGGAAATAGGGGAATATTTACAAGCGGATATGGAGGCCAAATTCCATATTCGCAACATTGCACCCTTCTCTACCCTCGGGGCGTCCCGACCCGATAAATTTTTACCTATTTTAGTGTGGCACTCAGATGTAGTTCCCTCTACTATTAACTCTACCCTGAGTGCGACAGTTTTACAGATATTCACAAATGAGTAAATATGTCCCCCTGCGACGTTGCACCCTTCTCCTCTCAGAAACACACCCACAGGATAACCGAATCCGGAAAGAATTCGCAAACTAAACATACAGCCGGTAGGGAGCATTATTTACAAGACTACGCTGCTATTTACACTACGATCCAGGACCTGTTTCTGGAGGAACACATGCAGATGTTATGCATAGAGAGAGCACGCATGCCAGCATCGATACACCAACCCATGAGTGCTCTGTGGCCTACGGCCTTTAATAACGTGCAGAGCACCCTTTCCCAGCACGAAAAGCACCACCCCATAACACAGTCAGCACCATCCGGTGCACCAATAAAGTGTCTATAAATCATTGTGTGGTGTCGCAGCCGGCCGATGTTCTGCCGCTGGTCTTGCCTTCGTGTGGTGCACTTGGCCTTCTTACTTCTTTCAAAAATAAAGAAAGGCGCCAACCGCGTCCATTTCTCTATTGTGGCCGTCAGGGGGCCAACTGTTAGTGGTTCACCTGTATGGCATAGGTGCCACGTTGACCCATAGGTCCATCCACGGGTGGTGCTTGGCCGCAAAAGAGCTGCGGTCCATTGTGGGTGGCCACAAACATTGCGGTCCATATGGTGTATCGATCCAGGCAGCAAACAGCGAAAGTGCAGGCCCACAACTGCGAAGCCAGCACCTCTCTCTCCTCTCTCTCTACCCCAAAGCCAGATCCTCGGAGGTGGGAGACAAAAGAAGCAGACAAGTGAGTAAGGTGGTAAGGGCGCAAAAGTGCACGCAATACAAGATGATGCACACTGGGGGCACATGGGAACCAGGTGAGACAGGTACGTTCCTATCGTACGCCCCCCCCCCCCCCCCCCCCCCCACCAGGTAACCTACATGGCCCCTCCCTTACCCCTTACTGTATCCACAAAACACAACACTACCCATAAACATCTATTTTACCAATCAACAAACATCCCTACTGTCTTCCCCGTTCCTCCCATAAACCAAATTCGTCTTCTCTCCCTCCTAACCAATCAAATTTGCCATTTTCAACTTTCATCAAAATTTGCCATCTCCAACTGAACATCAAAATTTGCCATCTCCAACTGAACATCAAAATTTGCCATTACCAATTCATCATCAGTCCCTCCTAGGGAGGGAGAGATGGAATCACCCCAATGTCTCATCCACGTCGTGATGCGTCTCACAAATCCACACAGCAATTTCATTTCCTGCAACAAACAAAGAAAACACAGGTGTGGAGTCATCATCATCACCACAGGTAAGTGGCTGCGTATGGTGCGACAGGTTCATCAATCCTAACTATTTCCTAAATGACTTTAACAACTTTACACTACCCGGGGTCTTTCTCCGGCCAAACCATTGGCCCTCTTACACTATGGGTTCTAAAAACCAATTCCCATTGGCCAAACTGTGGTGTTTTTCAATTTGGGGTCTCACTCCCCCGATTCATCTCCCGGTGCCCTCGCACAATTTCCGGGCTGTGGCGTGTACCTCTCCCAGCGGGTCTACCCACCTGCACACCTCCACCACTGCAGTTGCCTCCGAGCTTACCTGCTCCGTACCCTAACCTAACTACCTGGGGAAGGCCCTCTGGCGCTCTCCCCACTCGGTGCCCTCTCTGGCACTGGGCTACCCGGGTCCATCCTCCGGATCCTCGGGCCCCATCCACAACTCTACCGGCTCCCAGAGCCCACCTGCGGCCTCACTTGGCCAACATCCTCACAGTGGTGGAGTGCCCAACCAACTACACACACTAACAGGCTACACGCCCAGCCATTTCCACAACACTAATGCACCCATCCACAACACCATTCTGCAACCGCACCACAAATGCCAATATCCAACCACAATTTACCTGTACCCTCTACCTAACACTTACACTACCCGCCCCGGGTATCCGTGATAGGGGTCCACTCTTCCCCCATCCACACCTTCGCACCATGCACACCACTCCGTACCACTTACTCCAACTCTCTCCACACACCTGTACTTGCACACCTGTGCTCTCACACCTGGTGCCACCTGCACCCTTCTCTCCCCAAGCGTATTCGCGCTGATCCACAACACTCATTACTCACGCACTGCTCCACACACCTGTCCAGTTGCACACCTGTGCAATCACACCTGTTCCATCCTCACACACACGGCATCATCTCAGCTAACTACTCCCTTCTGAAACTTGCGCTTCCCAGTCGTCCCTTTAAACTATTGCGCTCCCACGTCATTATCATCCATACTAATCTACCTGCGTCTCCACTACAGGTATCAGTCACTGACTAAACTTAACGTTACCTAATGTCATCTTCTAGGGCCCTATCAATATAACCTAACCCACCCGGGCTAGTTTTCACTGCCATACACCCCATAAACTATTGCTCCTTTGCCCCCCACACATGGGAAGGGTGGCAGGGATGCCATCCCACCACATCGGGGGTCTCTCACTACCAATTTTGCACATCAAATTTCAACAAATCAAAAATTTGCCAATCACTACCCATCATCTGCCAATCACTACTGCCAATCCCTTGCCAATCATCAAATTTTGTTTTTCTCCAATTTTGGGTCCAAAACACTAACCTCATCACCCAGTCTACTCAATAATGCCTCTCGGTGCGCCAATTCCTGTCCAAAGCCCGGCTTCGTAAAGCCAAGCAATGGATGCTGGTTGTTTTGTGCCGGCGGCAGGATGCGTCCGGCACTCGGTGCAGGGACGGGGGCTTACCCGTGCCGAGATCCCACGCACCACCTCGGCGTGGAGCCATCCAATGCCCCGATCTAGACCTGCCGGCACGTCTCACCAAAAAGTGGTCGCCATGACGATCCTTTCTATCGGGCTGCCAGCTCCGCCTAGTGGAGCACGGACGCGGCCGTTCAAAGCGAGGCCCAGCACGCACCGAGGGCCCGCTTCGGCTAAAAGTCGCTCTAACCTCTTACCCGTTTAACGTCGATGCTTCACCTGCATGCTTACACCCCGCAGCCCGTTCCTTGCTCACACATCCAGCCGTGCCCATGCTCCTCGTACCTTTCCTTACACACCCAGGTACCCTCATTCCACTCACAGCCTTGGTCACACACCTGACCACCGAACACTGTGGCACACATTCGTTGCTCGCACACCTCACCAATACACCGCTTCGCGCCCCCTCCTCGGTCACCTCCTCTGTGACAATCACAGGTGTTCCCTCATTCACACACCCAACCATGTGCCTCACCACCAACTCCAGCGTGCATTCCCACTCACGCTCTACCATTCCAGGTGTGCATCCTTCCATCCCAGGTGTACATCCTCGCTCACCTGTCACAACCAACTCACTCTCCTTGTCACTCTCACTACTCTCACCTCCATTCTTGCCAGCGCACTCACCCTTACTCTTGACAGCGCACTCTTTCCCCATGCACTTGTCCGTCACACACCTTTCTCGCGCACACTCTCCCGTTACCCCCTCTGTAACACTCACCACAGGTGGACACTCTTCCTTACTTCTGACAGCGCACTCTTTCCTCATGCACCCGTCCGTCACACACCTTTCTCGCACACACCTTTCTCGCGCACACTCTCCCGTCACACCCTCTGTAACACTTACCACACCGCGCTTCCATGTGCTCCCTCGCACACACGCTACGACCGACTCACTCTCGCCAGCACCCTCACTCCTTGGCACGCACTTTTTCCTCACACACCCCAGAGTCGGACTTTCTCGCACACCTCCTCTTTCGCACACCAGACCTGTCGCACACTTCACCAACGGCCTCTCACGAACACCCGGGTCTATCTCGACCCCCAAGCTTCTTAAATCCCCTGGCGCATCATACGCACGACCATATTGGTCACCACTTACACCGGGTCCTCTTCCTCTTCGCTTCTCCTCCATCACCTGCGAATCCCTCATCCGGTTAATGAGCACATCATCACGATCCAGACACAGACTTTGGACCAATTCTTTTATCTCCTCTTTTATCTCTTTCTTATCCTCTCTCCGTCGCTTCTTAATTTCGCTCACCCCTTCTTCCACTTCTTCTAATTTCTGCTTCACCTCTTTTATTCCCCGGTACGTCTCCTCAAGCTCATCCTCTAAGGCTACCTTGACCGTTTCCAGGTGCGTCCTCACCTGCCGGTCCTTCGTCTCCATTACCTCTATCACCTCGTCCAACCTCGTTGTCAGTCCCTCACGTACCATCTGACATTCCCTCTTCGTCGCTACCAAGTCATTTTTTAGGTCATTTTGTGTCGCTTTTAACCCTCCTATTACCGCTGTGTTCTTCTTTACCTGGTCCGTTAGTTCTTTTTGTCCCTCCGTCAGCTGTTCCACTTCCTGCGTCAGGTCCTCTATGCCCCCTTGTAACTTTACAGTCCCCTTTCTCACCTCCTTCTCCATGTGCTCCTTACAGTGCCTCACCTCCTCGCGCACTCCTCCGACCTCCTCACTCACTCCTCTTCTGATCTCCTCTCCCATCACTTGCATCTCCTGCCCAGATGCCACCCTCATCTGCTCCATTTCCTCCCTGTGAGCATCCAGTTTGGTTTCTACCCCCATTCTGACCCCCTCTATCTGCTGCCCCATTTGGTTAACTTCCCTTTCCGCTTGGTCCCTCATGTCCCTCAATTTGCCTTCCATACTGTTTTCTAACCCCTCTAACCCATTTTTCACTCCCTCTATCTGATTCTCCTGGGCAGCCATTCTATTTTCTACCCCCATTAACCCCTCCTGTATTTCCCCTAATCTATTGTCTAATCCCTCAAATTTGTTGTCTAGTCCCTCAAATTTGTTGTCTAGTCCCTCAAATTTGTTTCCTAATCCCTCTATTCTACTCCCTAACCCTCCGATCTGGGCCCCCATGTCCTCCCTCAATTTCTCGCTATTGGACCCCATGTCCTCCCTCAATTTCTCGCTATTGGACCCCATCTTTTGTTCTAACCGTTCGCTATTCTGGGCCATAAGGGCCTTCATTTGTATAAAAAAAAAGGTTCAAATCCACCAGGTGCGCTGCCACGGTCGCGGGCGTGGACGCCGTGGCCATCTGCGAGGCGCCATTTTGCGCGCCCGCTACTTCGTGCGTGACGGCGCTATTTTGCGAACCTGGTACCCTCACTGCTTCGCTCTCCTCGCGTCCCTCAATTTGGTCCTGGACCGACCCTGCCTCACTCTCCTCTACCGGACCCCAGTTGTCTTGGTCTGCCATAGCGCGACTTTCAAAATTCGGGTTTTTATTTTCGTAAAACAAATTCAAATTTCGCCGTTATAATTTCGCGCGGGAAACGCGCTCCGAATCGATTCTACTACAAATTTGGGCCTAATAAATTTAGTCCCGGGTTCGAATTCCACTCCTCGACACCAATTGTTACAGACGCGGTGGTGGATGTTAGTTTACCGAGCGGTTTGGTATGACCACGTCTGCACAGTTTACCCGATTATGCTCGAACGTTGACTAGTCGCGCTACGCTAGGTCAATGAAGGAAAAGACACACGGCTGGGATTAAAATGACACGACACCAGGGATACGGTTCTCAAGACCTCCGGAGGAGATTATATTAAGGCGGAAGGTTAGATTACAACTACAAGAGGGACATCATAGAAAGACAGGCACTTAGACACACTTATATTAACCCCAACAGACGACAGATAAACGGGACAAGGCTGACTCACACGGGGATTGATGGCAAGGAAAACGGGTCTTCGATGGCTCAAGGTGCACCTTGGCTCAGGGGCAAAATCGACCCGGTCCGGTCCAGAGATGCGGGGAGGTATTCAGCGCTCGGACGTGGCAACTTCTCTCTCCAAGCTGGGGGCGCATCTGACGTCACGTCCGGTGAGTCGCTTCGTATATCCGGCGGGGAGTGACACGCCCTCGGCTCGTTAGCTCCGCCCCAGATGGAATCGGTCCGCCCTTCTTATTGGGTGCGGGGGGGGGGGGGTTACCAGGCTCCGCCCTTGACGAGGAGCTGACAGCCAGCCCCTTCGTGGTAACCCCGTCGGAGCGCATGGTCATGGCGGCTAACCGAGCCGGTGTGAGGACGCACACTCCCCGCGCCGTCGCCGCGCCGCCCCCCTCTGCTGTTGTAGTTGTTGTTGTTGTAGCTTCTTCATGGGGAAGAGATGCGGGGAGGTATGGGAAGGTCCTAAACTCACTACTGGTGCCATACAATCACATTCTGGTGCAACGAAGAGTCATAATTAATGGAAACGAGTCCTTAACTGACATAGACTAAGAATAACTAGCAAGATGTCCGAAAGTTGTCTACGTGAGATGCGTTGGACCTGGGCACGACATTTAATGGGGGAAAAAGGGGAAGGTCGGTTCTAAAGAGTGTTGTTTACAGACAATGGGACTAGGGAATGGGGGATTGGGGATAGTTGGGGAGTATTGGGGAAATAGGGGAATATTTACAAGCGGATATGGAGGCCAAATTCCATATTCGCAACAATATATATATATATATATATATATATATATATATATATATATATATATATATATATATATATATATATATATATATATATTGTTACGGTTCTTCGCCGCCCTTCTTCCCCTTACCAAGGGGGGATTAATCCCCTTGTTCTTTCTGGGCTTGACGGAACCGAGACTTGAAACGTCCCTTCTGGGCAAACGCAAAGTAGGGTTTCGGGACCAACTCTCGCTCGTACCTAATTCCCTGCGCCGCCACGGAAGCGAAGAAGCAAGCCTGGCACAAGCCACGTGTGGTTTGCATACGCCGAGCGGATTGAGTACCACGTGGTCCGTGCAGTTTAGGTAATGGAACCCGATTCGAGCGGTCCTATTCGAACCACGTTTAGCCAATGAAGAAACCACAGGAACGATCGAATGGAAGAAAGGAAGAACACAGGTTTAATTATTCCCACACGTATGTACAATGATCGGGGACGCAGAGAGGCAGGGCATCACTTAATCAATCTTATCTTATTCCCCGGACTCGGGCCCGTCACACTCACACAGGGAATTGCAGATGGATTGATGTTCAACCAAACGCGTCGACATGGTCGTCCAGGAACGGCCCGGTCCGGCTCTCCACGGTCCCAGCACGTCCCGCGAAGATAGCAGCAGGCGGTGGAAGGAACCTCGTAGCGCGTCTCCCGAACAAAGGCAGATGATGAGGTGGAACGGCAAATGCGGGACTTTCAGCGCGGCTTGGGATTACACAGCCGTTCTCACTCGCGCGACTTAATGCACCGTATATGGATCGGCCTCAAACTCAACCGAGTGTCACTTATAAAAGCGCGTATTTCGGTTCATGCGCGTCTTGCTTCGCCCGCGTATCTCTCACAGTTCTCTGACGCTCACAACTCCTCTTCCACGATTCCTCCACGTTGGTTAGTGCGCGTGAGTTCTCCCTGGGCAAGTCCTTCGTTCATCAGCGAGAGTCCTCTGCTCATCAGTCCTCCCGCGCTAGTCCTCCTGGGGGCTTTGCGCGATGGGTTATATAGGTACGCCCCCGAACCTTCTGGAACCCTCTCGAACCTTCTTACCACGCCCTGTGACGCAACGCCGCCACCACCACCTCTGAGCCCTGATTGGCGGCTCGTGCTTACCGTCAGCGCTTCTGCGGCTCCCCCACGACCCTCCTAGCCTGCCTCGTGTTAATTCGCCCAAAATGAACCAAAGTTAGCGCAAAGGGGCATGAGGTTAGGGAAGCTGGAAAGTCGGTAGAAGTAGGGCCTATTCTTCTGACTCGACTCAACGCAGAACTAACATAGGAAAAGGACTAAGCTCACAAATACTAAGAAATAACTACACTATCGTGAGGCTACATGTTGCTTGTGTGACTAACTATGAGGGGGAAATTTTAACCTTTATTATACTCACTGTACAAACTCAAAACCGCAACTATATATACGAGGTGTGTTCAAAAGGTATGCGACCTTAATTTGTCGTGCGTAAACAAATGAAGCTAGGGAGGCGTTGATTGGTGCACGTATGTAGGCGATCCTAATGCGCACGCGTGAATTTTTTCCCACCTGCAGAAGCTGTTATTCGACGGCAGACCGCCGATGAGTGAGGAAGTGTAAGTGAGCGCCGTCGGATTTTCGTTTTTGACAAAATGACAGAAAAACTTGAACAACGCTACTGCATCAAATTTTGTGTAAAGCTTGGCGATTCCCAAGTGGAAACGATCCGCAAGATTCAACAGGCCTTTGGGGACGAAGCAATGAGCACCACACAGATAAAGGAGTGGTACAACCGCTTCAAAGATGGCCGCACATCAGTGGAGAGTGAAGCACGTTCGGGTAGGCCCTCAACATCCCGAAATGAGATCGTCATTGACCAATTGAGGACCCTGGTGATGCAGGATCGTCGAATCACGATCAGAGACCTTGCAGATGAGGTGGGCATCAGCATTGGATCCGTTCATTCCATTATGAAGGAGGATTTGGGCTTCAGGAGAATCTCAGCGAAGTTCGTACCAAAGCTGCTAACGATTGAGCAGAAGCAACTCCGTTTGGAGATCGCACAGGACATGCTGGAGACTGTGAACAGCGATCCCAGCTTCCTCAACACAGTGATCACTGGCGATGAGTCCTGGGTTTATGGGTACGACCCAGAAACCAAGTTGCAGTCATCACAATGGAAGCATCCAACATCCCCGAGGCCAAAAAAAGCAAGGCAGGTCCGCAGCAATGTCAAAGTCATGCTGACCGTCTTCTTCGACTCCAGTGGCGTGGTTTATCACGAGTACGCACCACACGGCACAACCATCACCAAGGAGTATTACCAAGAGGTTCTGCGTCGCCTTCGTGACGCTGTGCGACGCAAATGGCCGGACCTGTGGGCAGCGGGCAATTGGCAGCTCCATCACGATAACGCACCCGCCCATTCTTCACATTTGATAGTTTCTTGGCCAAACACAACACACCTGTGCTTCGTCAGGCTCCCTACTCTCCCGACATGGCTCCGTGTGACTTCTGGCTTTTCTCCAAGCTGAAAATGCCCCTGAAAGGGACCAGATTTCAGTCCAGAGAAGACATCATGCGGAATGCGACGGACCAGCTGCGCGCCATCCCAAAAGAGGCGTTCCAGCGCTGCTTCCGACAGTGGCAGAACCGTTGGGAGAAGTGTATGGCAGCCCAAGGGGACTACTTTGAAGGAGATTAGTGTAAGTTTGTTGTGTCTGGATACGAGTATTTTTTATGAACAAAGGTCGGATACTTTTTGAACACACCTCGTGTATATATATATATATATATATATATATATATATATATATATATATATATATATATGTATGTATGTATATATGTATGTATATATGTATGTATATATGTATGTATATATGTATGTATATATGTATGTATATATGTATGTATATATGTATGTATGTATATATGTATGTATGTATATGTATGTATATATATGTATGTATATGTATGTATATATATGTATGTATATATGTATGTATATATATGTATGTATATATGTATGTATATATATATATGTATGTATATATGTATATATATATATACATATATATATAGAAAGGCGTGCCCGCCCGTCGTCGTCAAGGGCGGAGCCAGAGGGTCGCGCGACCAACCATGGCGGAGGTGAGCACACCGATGGGCGTGTCCTAAAGGCCGGCGGCTTAATCGCCGGAGGCGCTATAAAAGCGCGCGCGCAAAAGTGACCAGGGCTGAGCTGCGTGGTGAGGTGCAAAGAAAAGAGCTGGGTCGTCAGAGGAGAGCTGAGTAAAAGGGTCCAAGAGAGAGCTGGGTTGTGAGGTCCAAGAGAGAGAAGGGAGATCATCCAGCAGCGATTCTTGTCCAAAGAGAAAAGATCATCCAGCAGCGATTCTTGTTCAAAGGAGATCATCCAGGGAAGCACAAAGCCTGCTATTCGTCGCCTTGCTTGCCAGCAGCAGCGTCCACAGCAGCAACAACACTCGACAGCCGCTTGGGGCCTGGACGGCAGTTTGGAGCAGGGCCGCGAAGGAACGGCGGCTGCCCAACGAGCCGATCGTGCTGCAGGACCAGTTGGACCTCCCTATCCCGCCAGCCATCCACCTGCCATCCCTATCATCATTCCCCGTGTGAGTCCGTTTCTGTTTGTTCTGTCCTGGGTAGTGAATTAAGTCTGTATAAGCTAGTATTTTCACTGTGTCTCTAAAAGCTTCTGTATATTATTTTATTATCTTTCCTTCTCCTTGGTTATTTTGAGCCTGTACATAGTAAATAAATTTAGTGGTATTTTCAACCTTTTGTCTTCTTCTTATTCCTTTTCTTCACATCCGTCGTTTTAGTCTTTTCCATATTGAATAGCTGTGGCGCGATACGGCCAACGTTTGGGGATCGGGTTTAGTCGGGGAAAAACTGTTTCGGTCGTCGGAAAAAAAAAGTCGGAAAAAAAACGGTGCCTCCGCTCGGCAAACAACATCCTTATCCGCGGACCGTAACTATATATATATATATATATATATATATATATATATAATATAATTGTCATGTTCCCGGGGGTTAAGATCCTCCAAGGTAGCGGGTAGCCGATCGAGCTTTACACTCTGAGGCGTTCAACCCAATGGCGGTGTGAATACGCACGGGGGGTGAGGGCAGCGAAGGATAGCGAAGCTCTTACCTGTACGGATCCCACTGGACGTCTTTGACCCTGGTAATCAACTCAAACCGACAAGGAGTTGTAATGCAAAAATACCGGATTTAATGAAAGAAATGCCGGTAACAAAAAAAAAAAATGCACGGTAAAACTAGAATTCCTAAATGGAGCGAACCCCATACAGACAAGTATACAACACAAGGGGATGATAAAACAAATGTGAAAAGAAAGCGTAGTGTTTTTGGGGTGCGTTTGCCTGCACTCCCCCTGGCATCCATGTCCGTCCGGGGCCGTTGAAGGTCCCGCATCCCTGCGCGGTAAAACACACGACCTGGCGCGAAGTCCGTGCGCTGGGAAAATGTCGGCGCGCAGTTTGTTTCTCCAGCCGCTGAGCGCGAAGCGAGCAGGCTGCGCCACACGGCACCGCAGTCTCTCAGCGCGGACGGCCGCCGTACCGTCAGCACCAACGAGCCAGGGAAAGGAAAGTACAGCAGCTCGAACCGATTGCCCGGACTAAAAAGTGCAACTGTCCGGCTGCACAACACCAACGTCCTTGGCTCAAGAAGTCGGAAAATGTGAATGTTTGCAATGAAATCCAGAACCAAGAATAAGACTAACTGTGACCGCTTTTCATCAGCTTGAGACCCAAAGAGAGCAGAAAATGCCAGGACACAGACTTTTGTTCCCCAGGCTCTTGCGTAATTTGATGACGTCCGTGCAAGCTCCTATCAGCGAGTGCCATCTCATCACTCTATGGCCGTCCTGACCAATGGTTCTTCGGGGCGTGGCCTCACGGCCACTTGCCGGCCTTTGTGATCACCCGGTCGGTGGTATCAGCGGTAGTTGAATGTCCTGTTTCCCACTACTTTTATTTAGTGTTATTTTTAGGTGTGGAGTGCCCGACGAAAGCCAAACAGTTCAATCTTGGTTTCATCAGCCCACAGAATCTTGTTTCTCAGTCTGAGAGTCCTTCAGGTGCTTTTTTTGCAAACTCCAAGCAGGATTTCATGTGTCTTTCACTGAGGAGAGGCTTCCGTCTGGCCACTCTGCCATAAAGCCCAGATCGGTGGAGTGTTGCAGTGATGGCTGTCCTTCTGGAAGTTTCCCCCATCTCCACACAGGATCTCTGGAGCTCAGCCAGATTGACCATCGGGTTCTTGGTCACATCTCTTACCAAGGCCCTTCTCCCCCGATTGCTCAGTTTGGCCGGGCGGCCAGCTCTAGGAAGAGTCCTGGTTGTTCCAAACTTCTTCCATTTAAGAATTATGGAGGCCACTGTGCTCTTGGGAACCTTCAATGCAGCAGAATTTTTTTTGTAGGCTTCCCCAGATCTGTGCCTCGACACAATCCTGTCTCTGAGCTCTGCAGGCAGTTCCTTCGACCTCATGGCTTGGTTTTTGCTCTGATATGCATTGTCAGCTGTGAGACCTTATATAGACAGGTGTGTGCCTTTCCAAATCATGTCCAATCAATTGAATTTACCACAGGTGGGCTCCAATCAAGGTGTAGAAACGTCTCAAAGTTGATCAAGAGAAATGGGAGGCACCTGAGCTAAATTTCAAGTGTCATAGCAAAGGGTATGAATACTTGTGTCAATGTGACATTTCAGTTTTTTTCTTTTTAATAAATTCACAAAACTTTGTAAAATCCTGTTTTCTCTTTGTCATTATGGGGTATTGAGTGCAGATTGATGAGGGAAAAAATGAATTTAAACGATTTCAGCATGAGGCTGCAACATAACAAAATGTGAAAAAAGTGAAGGGGTCTGAATACTTTCCGAATGCACTGTAGGTACTCCGTATCCCTGCGCATCGGAAGAGGCGACTAAGGATTGGCGTCAGGAATGGCATCCGGCAATAAAAACATTGCCTCAAACAGGGAACCATGATTGTCATGGGACTTGCAAGGCTAACCCCCGCTCTAGCGGGGGGAAATGGCCTTAAAACTTAAGTCATGGCCTTAATTCATTCATTGATGGGAACTGTGATTCAGACTGGTTTCGGTGAGTTCTGTGGATTGATGAATAGATTTCAACACCTGTGAAGCATGGAGGAGGTAGAATCTTGGTCTGTGGTGTATTTTCCTCTGCTGGTATTGGTGAGCTGATAAGGTGTGAACAGTCAATTACTGCCAAGGAATACCAGAAACTATTAGAGAAAGGATTACTTCCCAGCCTCCAAAAGTTATTTCCTGGAGAGAAAAGCAAAGAAGTCATTTTTCAACAACATAATGCCCTGGCCCATAACCGCAAAAGTCACCAAAAATCCCTGAAACTTGTGTTCTGGCTTTGTCAGAGTCTCAATTTGAACCCCATAGAGAATCTTTGGGCCTATATTCAGCACAAACTTATTGGAATGAAATTTGCAAATTCTGATCAACTTTTGGAAGCTGGCAAACATGAATGGGACAATATTGAAATTTCTCATTTGATCGAAACATTGGATTATTTAAACAAACCTGAGGGACAAGCTACTCCATACTGACTTGTACAATTATTTCTGCATGTTCTGGTGTTTTGGTGTTTTTTTTTAATGTATGGTAAAATAGTTGCGACAAACAAATGTGAAAAAGTTCACTTGGCTAATTTTTTGTCCCCCTTTCGCTCCGCTATGGTTTTCCCCTCCGTCCGTCCGTGCGGGCATGCGTGCGTGCGTAAGTGAAGGACCGCATTCGAATTTGGTGTGTGGGTGCAACCCACGTCAAAATCCAAGATGGCCGCCGCCATGTATGTCTGATGCCATGTATGTCTGAACCTTGTGAGCGGAATATCTTCAAAAATAAGCGAAGTACCAACTTCTAATCTGGTGTGTGGGTGTATCTAGGCATGAGGAAGAACCCTATTGAAAATTGGGTCGCCACATCAAAATCCAAGATGGTCACCGCCATGTATATCTGAAACTTGTGAGCTGGGCAATTCCACGAGAAATGGTCCGCAGAGGTCAAATTTTAAATTTGACTGAAAAGGTTCATGTTATGTACCAAATGAAAGCTGAAAACATGTACTTTCAGATAATATCAAGATCACTGAGTTAGCTTGCTCTGTTGGCTTACATCACTCATTGCAATTAATGAATGAAGATTATTTCAAAACCAATTGAAAAAATATGAGTTGTCCTTCTATGCTTTAAAATTAAAACTCAAATTAGGAATCAGATGTCACTCCGTGACGTGTCACTCCATAACGAAAATTTGACATTTGGTTACTTTTCTCTTTAACTGGTGGATGAAAAACCAAATAAATCCAGGGTCATTAAGAATTTATACCACCCAATCATTGTACATTATAAAAAAAAAATTTTTTTAATCTACAGAAAATAAATTAAAAAGAAAACTTGTCACTCCGTGACGTTACAGAGTGACTCATTCTGTCAAACAATTGATAACTCAGCCTGAAAAAGGTGAGTTCCTTCAGGAATTGTTCAAGATTCAATTATCCTGGAATTTCTTTGCCACATCTCACGGTAAGGGTGCTGTTGATGGGATAGGAGGTGAGGTAAAGAGGAGAGTTTGGTTGGTAAATCTGGCTGGGGATCCTGTATCTGATGCAGAATCCTTCTTCCGCGTAGCAGCGGCACAGTGCAAAAAGATCGAAGTTTTATTCATCGCAGCAGGAGACATTGAGAAGTGCCAGTCGCAATTGGACGAGCGCTGGCAGTTAGTGACGTCGCTTCCGAAAACACACCAAACGCACTGTGTGAAACCTGTGAGGAAATATGTTGTGAGCGCCTCTCTGTACTCAACAGCAGAACAATTTGAATTGGTGAGTCTTCACCCCGAGTGCCATGTATCATCCTTGGAATGTGAAAATACTGCTAGTCCAGCACCTGCTGAGCGCCCCAGGTCAGACAGTCAACTCCAAGTGCACCCTGGTGACTTTGTGACTGTGCAGTATGTCACAAAAAAATCTAAGAAGTTGTCTGTTGGCCAGGTGACTCGGATAGTAGATGATGGTTGTTTGGAAGTATCATTTTTACGAAAAGCGGGCCTATCTGACTTGGCATATACATTCCCAGAGGTGGAAGATAAATCCTGGATTGATTCCAACCAAGTCGTCAGATTCCTTCTTCAGCCATCCCTCGACCATCGCAATCATTATGTATTTGCTGAATGTCCTTTGGGAAAGGGAACCTTTTGCAGGGCAGTCATGTGAAGTTTTGTGATGTGGCCAACTGATTAATTCCAAACTTTGTTTTGTTTCTGGTCATCCACTTGTTACGAATTCCGGGTTTATGTGAATTACTATTCAGGAATTCTTATTAATGTTTATTCTATTAAGGGTTGTTGTGGTTAAATGGTGAGAAGCGCTCCTGGTAAGAGAGCGAGACCGGAAACGGGATCGAAAACCGGAAGAAGAAAAAGACACGAGGTCCGAGAGAAGCAGCTATCTTCTTCTTCCTCGCCCAGCTCCGACGCGAGCGGTGTCGATATTGCTTAACGTTGGGAACGCTGAGTTGAAAAGCCCGTCTGGCGAGAGGAGTTACCTGCGCGGGGTGATTGCCTGTTACGGGTCAGGTTGCCGTGGCTTCCTGGAACGAACCCAGCGTCCGGCACTGTTCGCCTCGACGCCTCCGAGGGCGTGTACGGGTCGCACCTTGGGCCTCGCGTGCTTTGCGAGCCGCGCTTTGCTTTGCCCGCTTTGCTTTACAAGGAGGTGTGCGCTGCAACAGCTGTTCCCGGTACGTGACGTGCACGTTTGGAGCACGTCAGCCGGGGGTCCGTTCAACCGCCCGTGGGCGGAGAAGTCGACCTTCACCCTGGTCTGGAGGGGCCCAGAGACATTGTGAGGGACAGTGACTATTGAGGAGTCGTGAGTGGGGAAAGGGGGGAAATATATGAGATGGCCATCTGAGTAATATTGTTGATTGATTGTTGAGTGTGGTTGATTGATTGAGAATATATTATCCATTAATCCGGATCCTTGGTGTGGGGGTTTCTTATTGACTTGAATGGTTGTGTCTTTCATATTGATTGCGTTACGAAAGCGTATAAATCATATATCTTTCTGGCGGGGTCCCTCCCACGGTCCAGGGGTCACCAAGACCAGGTAGTTACCGGGAGGACCACGTAACACACTCGTAAATTGTTCTCAATTTCTTTAGTCTATTTCTTGAATTTTTTATATGTTTATTGTATATTTTCTCAGTTCAGATTTTTATTTTTATTATTTATCGAAAGTGTTAGATGTTAAAACGCCAGCACAGGTCAGCTGGGTTCAGAATGAAAGCCTGGCGTTATCTAGAAATGATTTGTTGCTTTGGGAGAAATCTCAAAATTGACTCGTCACTCCATAACGGGATTTTTCGTCACTCCGTAACGGGACTATTGTAATTATTTCAGAGTAATTAGGTCATGTCTGGAATTTTGAAACCCCTGCACTGAAGGCACAACTATTAGTGTATCTTCCCATTATTTCATTACAATTTTATAACTATTGTGAGAGCAGAGTTTTCAATAAATGTTGTTATTGTTTAATAAACTAGGACGTGCCCGTACGTGGGTGCCCGTTCCTTGCCAAAAAAAAAAAAAAAAATGTCTTCGCCCATGCATGGGCGTGCCCATGGGCCCATGGGCGTGCCCGTAAGTGCGTGATGTGACCGTACAATGAATGTATCGTCCCGACGCCGCAGCTCGGATGGCGCTGCAGTTAATCGGGCCTGTATCGGCAGAGTTATTATAAACGTGTACTACAATCGATCATACCTTACAACAATCAACACAGATTGCAACGTCAAATAAATGAATACGCTCTCAAATGTGCCGTCCGAGGCAGCGTCTGCTCGCCACGTTCAGCATCAGTACGTCGTCACTATGACTATCCGTAAGTCCGGAAGTGACGTCCTCATTTGACTGTCCGGAAGGTCGCATATCGCAGTTACGATGAATCGCAAATTAGTTTTAATTAGTTTTAAAACATAGTTTAACGCCAACATAGCGCCAACATAGTTTGCCAACGTGAAATAAATGAATACGCTCTCAAATGTGCCGTCCGAGGCAGAGTCTGTTCGCCACGTTCGGCACACGTGATAGCTCGCTGCTCTCTGATTGGTTGAATCGTTTTTTGGACATAGCTCGGTAACTACTTCTCCGATTAATATGAAACCTTGAAAAGGCACATCCTCGGGTCCCCAGCAATATACCTGGCAAGTTTCAAGTATATCGGACCCGTGGTTGTCGAGAAACAGCGGTCACAGACAAACAAACACACAGACACACAGACACACACACACACAGAGATTACTGGAATTATAGATAGACTAGGGCATGCCCGTACTATATCTATATCTAAAATTATATCCCCCCCCTCTATTTACATGAAATGGTTTGGTCCAAAGCGAACGGCTTGCGAGTGGTGACAATCCCCCCCCTCTATTTACATGCAATGGTTTGGTCCAAAGCGAACGGCTTCCGGAGTTTGGTAAAGAAATCGCCATCGCGTGCACAAACGCGCAGGAAAGCGAATGAATCGCAAATTCGTTTTTATTAGTTGTAAAACATAGTTTAACGCCAACATAGTTTGCAAACGTGAAATAAATGAATACGCTCTCAAATGTGCCATCCGAGGCAGAGTGTGTCCTCCACGTTCGGCACACGCGATCGTTCGCTGCTCTCTGATTGGTTGAATCGTTTTTTGGACATAGCTCGGTAAGTAATTGTCCGATTAATATGAAACCTTGAAAAGGCACATCCTCGGGTCCCCAGCAATATACCTGGCAAGTTTCAAGTATATCGGACCGGTAGTTGTCGAGAAACAG
Organism: Myxine glutinosa; assembly: GCF_964187855.1. NCBI lineage: Eukaryota > Metazoa > Chordata > Myxini > Myxiniformes > Myxinidae > Myxine > Myxine glutinosa. The sequence continues at coordinate 9,734,340 of NC_136262.1, read as the reverse complement.
CGGTCACAGACAAACAAACAAACGTACAGACGTACAGACAGACAGACAGAGATTACTGGAATTATAGATAGATGACAAAAGACAGTGTCACTCCGTAACACAGTTTTTGAATGTTAATTACTTGACAATGGTCCAACTTACAGGAACTCCATTAATATCTCTGTAAAGTGCAACTCTTCCTTTACAATATGATATATAGAGAGTAGGTAGGTACTAGTGGCTTTATCACTGTGCTAGAGCAATCAAAGTTCACAAAAATGACTCAAAGTGTCACTCCGTAACGTCGTGGAATTGCCCAGCTGAATATCTTGAAAAAATAAGCGATGTACCAACTTCTAATCTGGTGTGTGGGTGTATCCAGGCACAAGGAAGAACGCTATTGAAAACTGGGTTGCCACATCAAAATCCAAGATGGCCGCCACCATATATAAATATATGTCAACCTTGTGAACGAAATATCTTGAAAAATAAGCGAAGTACCAACTTCTAATCTGGTGTGTGGGTGTATCTAGGCATAAGGAAGAACCCTATTGAAAATTGGGTCGCCACGTCAAAATCCAAGATGGCCGCCACCATATATATGTCTGAACCTTGTGAGCGAAATATCTTGAAAAATAAACGAACTACTAACTTCTAATCGGGTGTGTAGCTGTTTCTACGCATAAGGAAGAACGCTATTGAAAATTGGGTCGCCACGTCAAAATCCAAGATGGCCGCCTCCATGTATGTCTGAACCTTGTGAGCGAAATATCATATCATAGCATGTTTTCTGCGTCTTCCACTTTGTCAACTCACATCACTTCCCCGATGGGGGACCTAGGCGTAACGCTTGTTTATTTTTTTTTTTCCTCGTAGTATATATACCATCATTCATCTTTCCTAACGCAACCCTCTTATTTTCAGGTTGCGGTTTGCAGTATTTTCCCTCATTTTAAATATGTTAATGTTTCTTTTTCGCTTGAACAACGCTGGGTACTCCAGCTATAAACACTTATATACTGTTATGTCGGTGGGGTAGAGGAATATCTAGTCAGGTAGATCTGAATAGGTAACATGCTTCGTCTGTCGCGATAAGGAATCTGCCCTGTAATAGGTTCTGTGTATTTAGTCTGGTTTGTCGGTTAAGGAGTATGCCTGTGAACATACCAGGATGTTTGTGTGCTAGGTAGTTGTAGGGATTAAAGATAACAGTCCTTGTGTGTCACACCTGGTAATCAAACCTTTGTCCCTTATGGCAACGCACACCTATAAACACTTAGCGCACACAGTAATTAAATCCCCTTCCCTTACAGTGACTCTGGAAGAAGATGGGCAGAAAGTCAGATCGGGGCACCGCCGGGTGACTGCCGCCGGCCACACCTCCAGCTGGCCTCGCAACCAGCCTCGTGGCAAGGCCGGGAGCCACGCGCAGGAGGATTGTTGACTGGGCAGGGAGGGGGACGAGCAATACCACCAGCGGGAGGGACTCGGCCAATGGGGGGCGCGCCAAGACTGACGTCACAGGCCAGGCCATAAAAGGGCGCGCTGCACGACATTTTGAGCAGCTCTCTTGGGTTTTCATAGCGTGCAGTCGCAATTGCTCTCCGTTGGCCCTCTCTCCCCTTTTGCCGTTCTTCGCTGGTCTATTGGCGCTGTACGACATCTGTTGGTCCCTGCGCTTCTCTTCATCGGGCTGACGGTTCGCTCGTGGTGCTTGGAGCGGTGCTCAGTGCTTCTGGAGCTTACAGTGGTGAATGGGACCTCGTGTGCAAATGGCGAGGGCATTGGCTTGGGCCTAGCGAAGCGTGCGAGGCGAACGGAGGGTTCCTCCACGCCGGAGTTTGGAGCCATGTTACACTGCAACCGACGGACAGATGAGACCGCACACCACATCACCATTACACGACGTTTCTTTTGTTCATTCATCCCTGTGTCCTGTTGTTGAGTCTGGTGTGTGGGATCCCAATATAGGCCCATTATTTTATTACTGTCGCGTTCCTTGTTATCAGGTTCGTAAATAAATCATTATTTTTGTACATTTTAATTCGGTGTCGAGTTCATTAATTTCCCTGCAGGATCGAAGCTGCCGTCGGTTCGCTGAAGGTAAGCGCTTTTGACACAGCTTCCACTTCCCTTCTTCTTCCCGCGCTACATAAGCAAAATCCGTGTTTGAGTGTTGCCTCCAGTAGATCCGTTCTGGTCCATCCACGGTCCCTGGTCTTAACCGGAAGGGTCCGCGTGACAATACTTTACTCGGGGTACAAATACAATTTGGGCAGGGGGAGGTAACATAGGCTATGTGGCCGCGGCCTCATGCGAGGGTTTGGGGGACCGAGAGAGGGGCGTAAATTCTCTATATAAATGTTTACAGTGTAGCGCGACATGGTGGTGGAGGGGAATACAATTTCCTTTTTTACCTGAACAACAATGCGGTGAAAGCACTCTTTGCACGGGTAAATTTTTTCTCCTTCTCATTCCCCCTCCCCCAAAACAGAGGGGCCTGTCAAAGCCACCCCCTCCCCTCCCAAACGATGTTTGTGTCGTATATCTTTTCTCTCCCTCTCCCCTCACCTCTCGCACCCCTCCCCCTTCAACGCCAGGTACTCCAGCTAGTTCCGAAGAAAGGGAAGAGGAGGAGAACAACAACAGGTCTTGTTTAAGTCATTCCATGCCAATTCACACAATATCCAGGTATCTCTGATATGACACCTCTCAGATTTGCCTGGAAAATTTTCTTTAAAATTTTTTTTGGCACTTCATGCCAAACAAAGGAATCACAAGTTTCAGCTCAATATCTCCAACAGTTTTCGAGTTATAGCCCCTCAAATTACGGATGCCACGCCCCTTTTTCGCACTCTTAAATTGCGCATTTGTTTTATTAGCATTCAGAAAGTTTTCCAGTTGAATCTGAGAGGTGTTATATGAGAGGGTGTGTGAATTGAAATGGAATGACCCTTAAATTAAATCGTAATTCATGCATCATGTGATTTTAGTCTGAACAAAATGACTCACTTGGCTATGTACTTGTGTGCCACGTATGTTCAATCTCATATTTCATTAATTGTAATTACCATATTATTTTGCACAGTTGTACACTGCTGTACCAGACTATTACCTTGTATGTTTTAAATCAATAATCTGCAGTTAGAATTGTTAAACCTTCTTTAAAAAATTATACTCATTGCTCATGATTGATTACAGATCAACTTACAGATCTGAGGTCAGATGGTCCACCAAGTGCTGAAGTGAACCTGCAGGAAAAGGAAATCTCCAGAAATGCTAATGAGGCCTTTGAGGTTTGTGACTCGTGTTATCCTTGTACCCTATGATCTTCATTTGTTTGTTATTGTCGATTTAGTGGAGCAAAATTCAACACATGTTGGGCACATGAGTCATACCAGCAGTATATCAAGCAATGCTACATCTGGCAATGCTCATCTGGGTCCGCTCATTTCAGATATCTCAGGTGCCAGATATGAACGGATCTTGGTGCGGATAATTTGATGTTCAATTACTTCTTGGTACCCAAAGTATAAAAATTTAATAATAAAAATCTTTCTTAAATCGATGCTCATCTCCAATTTGGCTATAAATGCCTTAATGCCAATAAAACTATGCAATTAAGTGCAAGAAACATTTTCCCATACCAGAATAAAAAAATAATAGGAGATAAACAACACAAATTATTGCTCTGGGATTCATGGCTGATGCACTAAAAGTAAATTTAACAAGAGAAGAAAAAGACTTTGTTACAACCGACCTAAACTAATCAAAGGGAAAGGGAATAATCAAAGTGTGTTTTCAATGTTTTTTCCATTAAATGGATCAACAATGGCTCAGATGTTGACCAACAACAACAGGAATGTGTTAACAATTTTTGACTGGATTGGAATTTGTTTACATGTGTTAGCACTATGAACGACAAATCATTTGACCACTTGTGAAATTTTCTCCCATCGATACAGGTGTTTTTTGTTGAAACACTTCCAAGTACACTGTAAAATTCCATCAGCAATGTATGATTACTCCCAGTATTATTTATTTTGTTGTACAGCAACTAGTATCGGTCTAATTCCGCATCAGAATCGTCCATCTGAATTGCAAGAATTGTAAATATTTTGTTCATCTGTGTCTACACCCTCAGTTGAAAGTACTTGAAAGTTGTCTGATCTCTGAATTGTCCACCTGAAAGGAGATTTCTTGCCGATGCTAAAGAATGAACTGCAGCTGTCGCGTCCAGTGAGGCAGTATACTGACATCATTACTGGTGCTGTTCAAGTACCAGACTCTCAAATAAAGTATGCGTGGGTATGCATCGGGTAAAGTCGGCATGACTACCCACTCGACCAGTCAGAAAGAATAAATTACTGCAGTGAATATCTGGTCTGTGGTGAAGCAGGCGGATGAGCACATCAGTGTCAGGACTTGCTACAACTATGGCATCTGCACCATTCTTGGCTGCGTACAAAGCATGCAAGATCATCCTCTTGTATGCTTCCTCCTGCTTGGAGTACAAGGGACCGATTTCTGTGTGGGTATCTGCTGTCATCTTTATAGCTTTGCCCTCCAGTCCTCCACTCAGAAACATTACTTGAGCAACATTCTCAATCAAGTAGTTGGTGTAATAGGTATCCAGTGCTGTTTTATTGTCGCCTCTGACTTCCAATCATTTTCCAATCAGAATTGTTTCCAATCTTTAGGAACTGCAATATCAGGCTGCATATGTACCCTGTAACTGGTTAACCTCACCGTTCGAGCCAGATGTTTACTCGACGAGGCCTATTCATAATATAGAGATGCTCACGATTCAAATATTTTGTTTAAAAGACATATGTTTCAATTTAAAGAAATGTCAAAGGCACACAGGCAATTACCTAATATGTACGTAAACAACAACAACATGCATTTTAAGGCCATTTTCCCTGCTAGAGCGGGGGTTAGCCTTGCAGGCCCCATGACAATCATGGTTCCCTGTTTGAGGCAATGTTTTTATGGCCGGATGCCCTTCCTGACGCCAACCCTTGGTCACGCTCTTACGATGCGCAGGGATACGGTGTACCTATTCTAAACCGGGGTACACACCGGGAAAACCGGGGTACACACCGGGATAAAAAGTGGGATAAAACATGAGTGAGATTTTAAAAAATTTTACTCTGTACCTGTCTGGCAAGGAAACAAAATTGAAAATCATTCCAAACAGGAAACTTCCTGTTTTTAAGGACGTCATAAAGGACACAAACAACAGGCACAAATAACTAATGTAACGTGTTAAATAATAAGGTGGTGTAATAGACACTGCGTCAACAGCGGTAAAACAACGGTAAATTGCGGGGTTAATTCATTGATACGAATTTTACAATCTATTTTATTTAAATTGAATTATACACTTGAACAGTGGAGAACACAAATCATTTTCTTGTCACTAACAAAACCCATCGCTCGCAAAACTTTAGCAGTTATTGGACATGTTAAATAGGGTGGTGTATAAGACGGCTTCAATAGCGCTAAAGTTCTGGAATTTTTTTTTACCAATCTTTAAAATCTTTCTTTTATTTGAATTGAGGTAGATGCTTGAACACTGCGTGGGGTAATGTGTTCTATGAACTCTAGTTAGATTTTTTAAAAACTCGTGGTCACATGGCAGTACAGATTAGAATAAGAAGGAAAACGTTATTTTTGTTCGCAAAAGGAATTAAAGCATATTTGCTGATGAGAATTGATGTCATTGCTTTGATTGCACCTTTCTCGTCAAAACATTACGAACAAATTGAGTGATTCTGACGTGTGTGGTGTGCTTCCCTCCTTTGATCCCCATCGTCACGCCCCAGGCCGGACAGTATGATTCTTGCCTCACTTACTTGGCGCAGCTGCAGGAACTGCGGAAGGATGACGCCAAGGTGATGCTAAACAAGGCCGTGGCCGAGTTCTATAAAAGTGGACAAACCGCGACTGACGAGTTTAGGCATGCACTTACTACCATCAAGTCCCAGGTAGGATTCACCTGTTATGTACATGGTCCTCACAGCAAAGCATTATTAAAGAATAACCTACTGGTTTTTTTTTTTTTCGATTAACACAATGTATTATAACTTCAAACATTGTGTGTTTGTTTATTGCATTATTACATCATTATACTGTGCTTGTTTTATTACCTCGCACGTGTAACGCAAAGCAGGGTTGAGCAATTGTTTCACTCTGTCTCTCTATTTCTAATTGAGGAGCTACTTTATTACCTCCGCCACCGAATGTCAGTGGAGGTTATGTTTTCACCCCACTCTGTTTGTCTCTTTGTTTGTCTATGAACAAGATATCTCAAAGTTATGGACGGATTTGGACAAAAGTCCCCTACTTCGTGTTTTGCTTGGCTCTTAGATTTTTCCCTTCTACCCCGAACATAATACTCTTTGTCTGACGTTTTAAATCCCCACCCCCCAAAAAAACAAACAAAAATACAAACATTTATTTTCCTTTCTCCACGTGTGCTGTTGTCTCATCCTGCACTTCTGTCCAGGTGTGCTGTTCGCCCCGCCCCCATTATCGCCTTGCCAGCCACCTTTTGCCCTGTTCACGTGACTCGTGGTGGTCCCTCTCGGCCCTCCCCCCGTTGGAATTTTGTGCATTTAAGATTGTTCACTGTTCTGTTTAAATATTATTTAAATATGTTTAATCTTTCCCCTTCAGTGTTTTATTCAGTGGTATATTACAACACGCTGTTTTTCTTCATATTTAAAAGGCTTCTTTCAATTTCCTCTCCAACTCATTCCACTTCAAAAAAAATAAATTCAATCCCTTATAACTCTACATCACTGCATGCTCTAAATTCACATTCATTCCATCCTTCCTCCATCGTTCTTAATCGGATTGCTGACTTGAAAATCACAATAAACCCAATTTGTTATCAATGTTCGTCTTTCATTAATCATCCACTTTCTAAACTCCCCCCTTGCCCCTCCCCTCCTAAACTCCCTCCTTGCCCCTCCCCTCCTAAACTCCCCCCTCACTCCTCCCCTTCAAAACTCCCCCCCCCAACCCCTCCCATTGAAATCTCCTCCCATACCATTCCTCTCCAATTCTCCCTCCCCCCTCCTCCTCCTCAAAGCTGCCTCCTCCCCTTCTACTTGCCTCTCCCCTCCTCAAACAACCCCTCACTGTGCCTCATCCCTTCACCATCAAACCTTTTGTTCTCCTCATCCTTCCCTTTCTTGTAACTCTTCTGTAATCTCTGACACACTATCAACTGCCCCCCCCACCCCCCCCCCCACTCCTCTCATCTTTAATCTTCCTTCATCTTACCTCTCCCCTCCCCTGTCCTACACCCGATGCTCCCCCTCTCTCTTCATTAACGGTATGGACCTCAAACATCCGGGGCCTTCGCTCAAACCTGACTGATCTCTCCATACAGGTTGCTTCTGACAATCCAGACTTGATCTGCTTAACAGAAACTTTCCTCCTTCAAGATGTCTCTGATTCCTTAATATCTCTTCCTGGTTACTCCCTCCTCCGGTATGATAGACCTGAGCCTCGTACTGGTGGTGGGATGGCTATCTTTATCAAAAACTCTCTTCCTCACTCTCCTTGCACTGCCCTCTCTCCTCCTCACCCCCAGGAGTACCTCTGGCTACGGCTTCCTCTCCGCTCCCACCTTTTGTTCATATGTGTTCTGTACCGTCCTCCAAACAGTGATGACTCCATTTACATTTCACTGTCTGACAACAAGGACCAACTTCTATCCACTCATCCCAACTCTCTCTTCCTCATATGTGGCGACTTCAACTGTCATCATGCCAGCTGGCTGGGTGTGGGTTCATCTCTCACCAGCCATGGCACCTCAGCAAAGGACTTCTGCGACTCACTGGGATTGACACAATCTGTCAATTTCCCGACCCGGATCTCAGCCAATGGTGTATCTTCTCTTCTAGACTTGGTTATGACAAACTTCCCTGCTAATGTCTGCTGCTCTTCTTCTGCCCCAATCGGTTCTTCTGATCATGTGCTTGTTAAAGTGGACATCTCTCTGGCCATTCTCAGAGAGCCTCCTCAGCGTCGCCGAGTCTGGCATTTCACGCAGGCCAACTGGCACGGTCTTCAAGCAGCCATCAATCATCTGGACTGGTCTCCCATCTCCACTGCCTCTGACATCAACTCATCCTGGGAATTCTTCCAAAGCAAACTGCTCTCTCTCATGCACAGATTTATCCCATCTCGTCTTCAGTTGTCTTACCCTTCCTCCTGTCCATGGTACACTGAATCTTGTGGTGAGGCAGTTGCCCTGAAACAGCTTGCCTTTGCCTCTTGGAAGGCTAATCCAACTGAAGGCAATCTCAGTTCCTTCCACCAAGCTCGGAACAAGTGTGTGTCTACCCTCAGGAGTGCCAGGAAGCACTATCTCTCCACACTCAAGAATGAACTCTCAAACCTGTCTCCTTCCTCCAAATCCTGGTGGTGTCTGGTCAAATCCGTTTCTGGTGTTTGTTCCCCCTCCATCCCCTCCCTTACCTCAAATGACTACACAGTTGACACCGCACGTGACAAAGCCGAATGCCTCAACTCTGTGTTTGCCTCAAAATCTTGTGTCCCAAACCCATCTCTCTCTGTTCCCACCTTACCCAGTTGAACCCAACTGCTCCTGGACTCTGTGTCCTTCTCTCCTGACAAGGTGGAGGAGTTTTTGTCAAACCTCGACTCTGATTCTGCAACTGGACCAGACGGCATCAGCCCACGGGTCCTAAAATCCTGCTCTGCCGCTCTATCTCACCCTCTCTCTGTTCTTTTCACCCTCTCTTTTGCTCAACGTCATCTGCCAGCATCCTGGAAATCAGCAAACATTACCACTTTACACAAAAAGGTGCAAAAACAGATCCTTGCAACTACAGACCAATCAGCCTGCTCCCAATTATCAGCAAAGTCATGGAATCCATCATTGCTTTGGATATGAAATCCTTCCTCTTCTCCAATGGCTTGATCTACGATCATCAATTTGGATTCAGACCAGGTCATTCTACTCTGGACTTGCTGTTTCTGCTGTCTCAACAATGGATGGAGGTCCTCAATGCCAAACAGGAAATCGGAGCCGTCTCTCTTGACATATCACGTGCCTTCGATACGGTCTGGCACCCAGCTCTGCTCACCAAACTCTCCTCCTATGGTATCCATGGAAATCTCCATGCATGGCTTGCGGACTTCCTCTCTGGTCGTAGACAACATGTGGCTTTGAATGGATTTCTCTCATCTCCCCTTCCTGTTCAGGCTGGAGTTCCCCAAGGCAGTGTTCTGGGCCCTGTGCTTTTTCTGGTCTTTATCATTGATCTCTCCGACTCTGGAAAATCCTCTCTATCTCTTTGCTGATGACTCCACTCTCTGCCGCTCCAATCCTCTTCCCTCAGATCGGCAGTCTGCAGCCTCCTCACTCTCTGAAGACCTGGAGAAAATCACAGACTGGTCAAACAAGTGGAACATGTCTTTCAATCCTGACAAATCTCACACTCTTACCATGTCTCTCCGAAAAGATCGACTGGACAACCCTCCCATCTACTTTCTCAACAATCCTCTCCAAGAAGTTCTGTCGCTCAAGCTTTTGGGTCTCACTATCTGCCATGATCTTTCTTGGGAAAACCACATTTCCAAGCTCGCCTCCAAAGCCAGTCGCCGACTGGGCATCCTCCGTCGTGCGAAGTCCTTCCTCGGCACACCTGAGCTCCTCACCACATACAAGGCTTTCATCCGCAGCTCAATGGAATATTGTTCTCCCCTATGGGCCGGGCCGGTGCTCCTGCCTCACACCTAGCTCGGCTTCACGCTGTTGAAACCAAAGCTTTCAGAATCATTGGAATCTCCTGTGATGAAGCTATCTCCGAGGGCCTTTCACTCACTCACCGCAGACAGGTAGGTGGTCTTTCTGTCTTCTACCGACTCCTCTCCGGCCTTGCTCCCCCAGCTCTCTCTGTGCTTTGTCCCCCAAATATTTCTACAGGTCGCACAAGATCTGTCAGCAACCCTCTGATGGTTAAACTGCCGAAATCTCTGCTCTCTGCTCACCTTCACTCTTTCATTCCTCTTTTCTCCCGCCTCTGGAACAAACTCCCACACTCCCTTCAATCCCACTCCTCCCTCCAGGTCTTTAAAACAGCTGTTCACCACCATCTCTTATCTTTCCCCATCCAAAACCTTGATCTTTTCTACCCCCACTAATTCACCCCAGATCCACCTTGTTTGAAATTCCAACTTCTTTCCTGGAAGTCCTGGCAGTGTCCATGTGTTTTATACCTCTCCCACCCCCCTCCCCATGCCTCCCCCCCCCAAAGCCCTCTCCCTCCCACAGATCTCTCGATGTCCCTGCTCTCAGATGTTGTGTTTGTGTTCCTCCCCCTCTCGCCCCATCTTGTCTACCGCTCCCCATGTTATATGTTTTATGTGTCGGTTTGTCTTTCTGTGTGATTAATGTTAGCTCTTTCACGAGCCTCGATCTTGTATACAAAATAAAACAAAAAAAAAAACTTCGTGGACCGATTGGGTATGTGACAAGCACGAAATGATTAGAGTTTGGTGAAGATCTGTATATGGATTCGGATACGATAATTATTTAATTTTTAAGTGATTCTTCACCATTGAGAGATCGGGTGAAAAGCGATATATTCCATGATATTTAAAAAAAGTTGTGGACAAGCTATGACTAAACCAGGTGGACGAGTTGGTTTGGTGATGAGAATGAGCCGATTCGATTTTGGTTCAGATCCGAATCCAGATGCGGCCTCTCAGTGGGATAAAAATAAATAAAAAAACACCTTTAGAGGCCATTTTTCCCCACAAGCGGGGGTTGGCCTTTTTCGGGAACCGTGGTTGCTGTGGGATACAAAACATAAACTATTCAGCATGGCAAGAGGTATGCTCTCTACGGAGTGCCATTCTAGTTTCAATTGAATTTAATATATTGACACTCTCGAACTCAAATCGAACACTAATCAGAACTGAGAAGAGCTGGCGGAAGGTTCAGCTTTGGACTGTTCTGGTTGACCCATCGGCTTCGTATAGTTGCCATTGCGGCTTTTTTTTTTTTTTTTTTTTTTTTTTTTTTTTTATACAGGATCTAAGGCTCGTAATGGAGGTGCCACACACACATCTTACACACGTGGACATACAGACAAATACACAAGACGCAACTCAGGATTGTTAGACAAGACATACACAGACGTTGTTAGACAAGCTGTTGATCAAAGTTCACAAAAAAGCATAATATGTGTCGTGCTCGGAAACACAAAGCAAGAGTTTAAAAGACCCTTCCCATGTCATTTATCTTAAGACTGCATGAGGTACGATGTTCTATGTGCTCTCTGGTTTGCAATGGATGTTTCATCCTGCTAGGTGCACTCAAACATGGAAGATGTGGACGGCCTGGATGATGTTGAAAATGGAACGACATTATACAACCAAGCTGTTGTGCTCTATCACCTCAAGCAGTATGTCGAAGCAATTGCTCTGATGGAACGGCTTTATCAAGTAATCGAACCATTCGGTAAGCGCACACAGCAGGTTTTAAGTTTCATAAACGAGCTAAGTTTATTTTCAAACAATTTTCTTTTCAATCTATTTATCATATGCAAACTACTTTCTTCCTGGCTATAGTTTTATTGCTAAACTCATACTTTTTCAAAGGTATATATATATATATATATATATATATATATATATATATATATATATATATCTGCCTATATATATATATATATATCTGCCTATATATATATATATATCTGCCTATATATATATATATATATATCTGCCTATATATATATATATATATCTGCCTATATATATATATATATATATCTGCCTATATATATATATATATATATCTGCCTATATATATATATATATATATATCTGCCTATATATATATATATATATATCTGCCTATATATATATATATATATATCTGCCTATATATATATATATATATCTGCCTATATATCTGCCTATATATCTGCCTATATATATATATATATATATATATATATATATATATATATATATATATATATATATATATATATATATATATATATATATATATATATGTGTGTGTCACGTCATATAAACGTCACTTTCACAGTCACGTGAAAAAGTAAGCACACCCCATGTAAAGTTTTCACTTTTTCAACATATTTCAACATACAGCTATTTGATCTTCATTTCAACAATATTGACAGATAAAGGTGATATAATACAACAAATATCATGAAACATTTACATTTTGTAGTCCATTGTATAATTTAAATAAACATAAATGCAAATTTCGCATGTGGAAAAATTAAGTACACCCCTACATTTATCACTTTTTTTTTTTTTCTTTTTTTTTGTATACAAGATCGAGGCTCGTGAAAGAGCGAACATTAATCACACAGAAAGACAAACCGACACATAAAACATATAACATAGGGAGCGGTAGACAAGATGGGGAGAGAGGGGGAAGGACACAAACACAACATTTGAGAGCAGGGACCGAGAGACATGGAGACATCGAGAGATCTGAGAGAGGGCGAGGGCTTTGGGGGGGGGGGGGCGTGGGAAGGGGGCGGTGGGAGAGGTATAAAACATATGGACACTGCCAGGACTTCCAGGAAAGAAGTTGGAATTTCAAACAAGGTGGATCTGGGGTGAATTAGCGGGGGTAGAAAAGATCAAGGTTTTGGATGGGGGAAGATAAGAGATGGTGGTGAACAGCTGTTTTAAAGACCTGGAGGGAGGAGTGGGATTGAAGGGAGTGAGGGAGTTTGTTCCAGAGGCGGGAGAAAAGAGGAATGAAAGAGTGAAGGTGAGCAGAGAGCCGAGATTTCGGCAGTTTAACCATCAGAGGGTTGCTGGCAGATCTTGTGCGACCTGTAGGAATATTTGGGGGACAGAGCACAGAGAGAGCTGGGGGTGCAAGGCCGGAGAGGAGTCGGTAGAAGACAGAAAGACCACCTACCTGCCTGCGGTGAGTGAGTGAAAGGCCCTCAGAGATAGCTTCATCGCGGGAGATTCCAATAATTCTGAAAGCTTTGGTTTCAACAGCGTGAAGCCGAGCTAGGTGTGAGGCAGGAGCACCGGCCCATAGGGGAGAACAGTATTCCATTGAGCTGCGGATGAAAGCCTTGTATGTGGTGAGGAGCTCAGGTGTGCCGAGGAAGGACTTCGCACGACGGAGGATGCCCAGTCGGCGACTGGCTTTGGAGGCCAGCTTGGAAATGTGGTTTTCCCAAGAAAGATCATGGCAGATAGTGAGACCCAAAATCTTGAGCGACAGAACTTCTTGGAGAGGATTGTTGAGAAAGTAGATGGGAGGGTTGTCCAGTCGATCTTTTCGGAGAGACATAGTAAGAGTGTGAGATTTGTCAGGATTGAAAGACATGTTCCACTTGTTTGACCAGTCTGTGATTTTGTCCAGGTCTTCAGAGAGTGAGGAGGCAGCAGACTGCCGATCTGAGGGAAGAGGAATGGAGCGGCAGAGAGTGGAGTCATCAGCAAAGAGATAGAGAGGATTTTCGAGAGAGTCAGAGAGATCATTGATGAAGACCAGAAAAAGCACGGGGCCCAGAACACTGCCTTGGGGAACTCCAGCCTGAACAGGAAGAGGAGATGAGAGAAACCCATTCAGGGCCACACGTTGACGACGACTAGAGAGGAAGTCCACCAGCCATGCGTGGAGATTTCCATGGATACCAAAGGAGGAGAGTTTGGTGAGCAGAGCGGGGTGCCAGACCGTGTCGAAGGCACGTGATATGTCGAGGGAGACAGCTCTAATTTCCTGTTTGGCATTGAGGACCTCCATCCATTGTTGAGACAGCAGAAGCAGCATGTCCAGAGAAGAGTGACCTGGTCTGAAACCAAATTGATGATCAGAGATCAAGCCATTGGAGAAGAGGAAAGATTTCATATCCGAAGCAATGATGGATTCCATGACTTTGCTGATAATTGGGAGAAGGCTGATTGGTCTGTAGTTGCTAGGATCTGTTTTTGCACCTTTTTTGTGCAAAGCGGTGATGTTGGCTGATTTCCAAGCAGATGGCAGTTGACCTTGAGCAAAAGAGAGGGTGAAGAGAACAGAGAGAGGGTGAGATAGAGCAGCAGAGCAGGATTTTAGGACCCGTGGGCTGATGCCGTCGGGTCCAGTTGCAGAATCAGAGTCGAGGGTTGACAGAAACTTTTCCACCTTGTCAGGAGGAAAGGACACGGAGTCCAGGAGCAGCAGGGTACGACTGGGTATGGTGGGTACAGAGAGGGATGGGTTTGGGACACAAGATTTAGAGGCAAACACAGAGTTGAGGCATTCAGCTTTTTCACTTGCGGAGTCAGCTGTGTAGCCGTTTGAGGTAAGGGAGGGGATGGAGGGGGAACAAACACCAGAAACGGATTTGACCAGACGCCACCAGGATTTGGAAGAGGGAGACAGATAAGAGAGTTCGGTCTTGAGAACGGAGAGATATTGTTTCCTGGCTCTCCTGAGGGTGGACACACACTTGTTTCGGGCTTTGTGAAAGGAAATGAGATTTCCTTCCGTTGGATTTGCTTTCCAGGAGACGAAGGCAAGTTGTTTCTGGGCAACAGCCTCACCACAAGATTCCGTGTACCATGGACGGGAGGAAGGGTATGACAACTGAAGACGAGATGGGATAAATCTGTGCATGAGAGAGAGCAATTTACTTTGGAAGAATTCCCAGGATGAGTTGATGTCAGAGGTGGTAGAGATGGGAGACCAGTCCAGATGATTGATGGCTGCTTGAAGACCGTGCCAGTTGGCCTGAGTGAAATGCCAGACTCGTCGACGCTGAGCAGGCTCCCTGAGGATGGTCAGAGAGATGTCCACTTTAACAAGGACATGATCAGATGATCCGATTGGAGCAGAAGAAGAGCAGCAGACATTTTCAGGGAAGTTAGTCATAACCAAGTCCAGAAGAGAAGATGTTCCGTTGACTGAGATCCGGGTCGGGAAATTGACAGATTGTGTCAGTCCCAGTGAGTCGCAGAAGTCCTTTGCTGAGGAGCCATGGCTGGTGAGAGAGGTACCCACACCCAGCCAACTGGCATGATGACAGTTGAAATCACCACATATGAGGAAGAGAGAGTTGGGATGAGTAGATAGAAGTTGGTCCATATCATCAGACAGCGAGATGTAGATTGAGTCATCACTGTTTGGTGGACGGTACAACACACATATGAACAAGAGGTGGGAGCGAAGGGGAAGCCGTAGCCAGAGGTATTCCTGGGGGTGAGGTGGAGAGAGTGCAGTGCAGGGCGAGTGAGGAAGAGAGTTTTTGATAAAGATAGCAACCCCGCCTCCAGGACGAGGCTCAGGTCTATCATACCGGAGGAGGGAGTAGCCCGGGAGAGATACTATGGAATCAGAGACATCATAAAGGAGGAAAGTTTCTGTTAAGCAGATCACGTCTGGTTTGACAGCAGCAACCTGTATGGAGAGATCAGTTAAGTTTGAACGAAGGCCCCGGATGTTTGAGGTCCATACCGTTAATGAAGAGGAAGGGGGAGCATCAGATACAGAACAGGGGGGAGGAGGGGTAGGGTAAGATGTGGAAGAGGTAGGGAGAGCTGTTGAAGGTGTGTCAGAGATTTCAGAATAGCTTGGAGAAAGGGAAGGATGGGGCGGACAAAAGGTTTGATGGTGATTGGGTGAGCCACAATGAGGTGTTATTTGAGGAGGGGGAAGAGCGAGGCAGAAGGTTGGGGGAGATGGAGGTGAGAGTTTGAAAGGGGAAGAAGCGGGGAGGACGCTTTGAGGAGGGGGAGTGAGAGGGGGGAAATTGAGAAGCAATGAGGGTGGGGAGATTTGAAGGGGAGGGGGGAGTTTGGGAGGAGGGATTTGGGATATGGGGGAGGGATTTGAAAGGGATGGGATATGGGGGAGATTTGGAGGGGAGGGGTGAGGCAGGAGTCTAGGAGGGGAGGGGCGAGGGGGCGTCTTGGCGGGGAGGGATGTGGGGGTAGTTTAGGAGGGAGGGGGCAAGGGGGGAGATTTGAAAGGGATGGGTGATGGGGAAGATTTGGAGGGGAGGGGTGATGGGGAAGATTTGGAGGGGAGGGGTTATGGGGAAGATTTGGAGGGGAGGGGTGAGATTGGATTTTTGAAAGTTTACGATTTATGGGAAACGAACATTTATTGCAAAATGAGTTTCTTGTGACCTTCGAGTTAAAAATACGTTTTAAGGACGCTGGATGGAGGATGGAGTGCAGGAGAGTTTAGGGAATGTAGAAAAAAGGCACTATAGGAGATGGATATTTTTTTTGGGATGAATTGATTTGCTGAGCAAGTCGAAAGCAGCCTTTTAAAGAAGAAGAAGAAAAAGGTGTTATAAAATATGACGGAATACATAACTTGAGGGGAAAGTGTAAACATTGAAGGTTAATGAGTGAAAACTATCTGGGGAAATGGGGGAGAAACACGTGGTCGAAGAACGAACGAACGAATAAGAATGAATAAACGAATGAGAACAGAGAAGGAAATTTTTTTTCTTTTTTTTTTTTTCTTTTTTTGAGTTGAGATTTACACAAGGAAGTAGGCTATGGGTGAAAAGACTGGGAATACAGAGAACGAAAGTTATTGGATCACAAACGACGGACCGCTGAGAAAAACAAAGCCTCAAGGTTGTACAGTGCACACTGTACAAGGCCTCAAGACACGACACGAATTAACACGATTTTCAATACAGGTATGAAAGATTTGCACCGAAAAATCTTCGTCGGGACACAATATACGTACAACACCATAAATAAATACAGTTTTAACGAAAATACAAATGGGAACAATCACTTAACTTCGATTTCAAATCGTTCGCGACGCGGCAAAGGCCTTGCTCGCGACACGGCAAACAGACGATCAATTTATGAAAGATAAACACCGAGAAACAACCAAAGTTGCACACAATAACTTCACACACCGAAAGATAAATACAGTTTCGGCAAAATACAATTGTGAACAGACTTAACTTCGAAAAACGTGGAGACCGTGTGGAGCTACTTCAAATACCTAAAATTAGAAGCAGGTGTACCAGCTCAGGTGTAAATGATTAGAACATCGTTAGAGAGGATCTTGGAGGAACCTCTCTTATTTAAACCTCAGACATTTATAGTCAGAGAGCCTACTACACTCTATTTCAACCCATAGCATACAAAAGGTTTGACCCCCTAGAGTTGTTGGGGGTATCAAGCTGAGTAAAAAAAAGTATGTAAGATTGACCCCCCCTGCTGGAACTAGTCACCAGACCCCCCTAAAATGACCCCAATAATGGGTTATTTCAACCCATCTCATACATGGACCAAATTTGGTTACAATATAGTGTCATGTCAGGACATTACAAAAATGTCAAATCTAACAACTTACCCTGCTGGAAAGGTGATGTTAGACCCCCCGCAAAGTACCCCCCAAAATGGGTTATTTCAACCCATCTCATACATGGACCAAATTTGGTCACAATATAGTGTCATGTTAGGACATTACAAAAACATCAAATCTAACAACTTACCCTGCTGGAAAGGTGATGTTAGACCCCCCGCAAAGTGCCCCCCCCTAAAAACGGGTTATTTCAACCCATCTCATACATGGACCAAATTTGGTCACAATATAGTGTCATGTCAGGACATTGCAAAAACATCAAATCTAACAACTTACCCTGCTGGGTAGGTGATGTTAGACCCCCCCCCCCCGGCCCCAAAGTACCCCTGTTTCAAGCCATCGTTTACATGAACCAACTTCGGTCACAATCATGTCATCAGGATATTACAAATTATCAAATGTAACAACTTAACAGCTTAAGACATGTCTGTACATTGACATACATCATCATTTAATGCCCCTAGTTTAGTAAAAGTATGCAAATGACCTTGCTAGGCCCTCCTTGGTAATATTTTTTGTAAACTACGGAAGCCAATAGAGGACAACCAATAAAATATTGTTGATGCACTTATAATAGCATGACATGATCAAATATAATATAATAATAGAAGCCTGAATGAAACCAATCAGAGATGATTGACTTGTAGGCATACTATCCTAAATTTCATGAGCATTATATGGTCAAATAGCAAATACATTTTGTATTTAACTTTCACAGATACTGAACGAGCCCCTCCTTGAGGAACTGCATATTCTAGATTTTCCAGTTTTTAAGCAACATGCTTTCATATAGTAAGTATGGAAACTTAATCTGAAGAATTTATGTTTTCCTCTTGACATTCCCCTCTTCTTTTGGTTAATAATGATAACAAAGTTGATATTTGTTCCACATTAGAGGATATTAAAATGTTTAACAATCAAACATTATTTGAAATGCATTGGTTTGATAATTTAAAATGTTTAATCTTATTACAAAGATTAACTAATAAAGCTCAGAAGCCTCTTACAATGGAGATTAATAGTTAAATCAAACTTCTATACTTGTAGTTGTAACTTGTAGTGTGTATGCTGATTTCATTAACCAACACTTGTAGTGTATGCTGTTTGTTTGTAACCAACATTTAGTTAGTGTATGTTAGTTATTAATGTTAATGTTAATGTTAGTTATTAATAATGTTAGTGTATGCATTAACCAACACTTGTAGTGTATGCTGTTTGTATGCTGTTTGTTTGACCCCCTAAAGGTGACCCCACGCTGATGATGATGCTGATGACCACACCAATGACCTATTCCTGTATCATTTATTGTTTTAAATGAATTTTAAAACAACGATAAATCATGATGTCTTCCCTAAAATAAGAGCTCTGTTGCTGACAGGAAGTCATGTTTCGTTTATGTTTGAGTCTTGTGATAATAAATAGTAATCCTCATTGACTGATGGTGAGTTTATATATTTGAAGTATCATGTATTTTGTGTGTAGATTGTTTTGAGGAAGGGTCTAACATCACCCACCTTTTCCAGAAGGGTAACGTTAGATTTGTTATATTTGTACATCGTGACCAAATTTGGTTCGTATATGCAATAGGAGATTGCGGGGGGTCTAACATCACCTACCCAGCAGGGTAAGTTGTTAGATTTGATGTTTGTGTAATGTCCTGACATGACACTATATTGTAACCAAATTTGGTCCATGTATGAGATGGGTTGAAATAACCCGTTTTTAGGGGGGGGCACTTTGCAGGGGGTCTAACATCACCTTTCCAGCAGGGTAAGTTGTTAGATTTGATGTTTTTGTAATGTCCTAACATGACACTATATTGTGACCAAATTTGGTCCATGTATGAGATGGGTTGAAATAACCCATTTTGGGGGGTACTTTGCGGGGGGTCTAACATCACCTTTCCAGCAGGGTAAGTTGTTAGATTTGACATTTTTGTAATGTCCTGACATGACACTATATTGTAACCAAATTTGGTCCATGTATGAGATGGGTTGAAATAACCCATTATTGGGGTCATTTTAGGGGGGTCTGGTGACTAGTTCCAGCAGGGGGGGTCAATCTTACATACTTTTTTTTACTCAGCTTGATACCCCCAACAACTCTAGGGGGTCAAACCTTTTGTATGCTATGGGTTGAAATAGAGTGTAGTAGGCTCTCTGACTATTAGTTTGGTTTGCTTTTTCTTGTTGAAGTGTGCGGTGTCACCATGCTAAGATCAAAAGAGCTCTCTGAGGCCTTCAGAAAGAAGGTTATAGATGCCTACAAGTCTGGGAAGGATTTAAAAAGATCTCCAAACAATTTGAAATCAATCATTCGACTGTCCAGAAGATCATCTACAAGTGGAGAAGATTCCAAACAACTGCCAACTTGTTCAGGCCAGGCCGCCCCAGCAAGTTCAGCCCGAGAGCAGACCTCAAGATGCTGAAAGAAGTCTCTAAGAACCCCAGAATGTCATCACGGGACCTACAGGTAGCTCTTGCCACTGTTGATGTCAAAGTGCATGAGTCTACCATTAGAAAGAGGCTCCACAAATTTGATCTACATGGGAGGTGTGCCAGGAGGAAACCTTTGCTGTCCAGAAAGAACATCAGGGCAAGACTAAAGTTTGCCAATGAACACCTTGGCAAAGACCAGCACTTCTGGAACAATGTGCTCTGGACAGATGAGTCAAAGGTAGAGATATTTCGCCACAGTACCAGAAGATATGTTTGGCGAAAACCAAAGACAGCATTTCACCACAAGAACCTGATGCCAACTGTAAAGCATGGTGGTGGAAATATTATGGTTTGGGGCAGCTTTGCTGCATCAGGGCCTGGGCAGCTCACCATCATAGAATCCAATATGAATTCTTCATTGTACCAGAGGGTACTTGAGGATAATGTGAGGCCATCTGTCGGAAAGTTGAAGCTCAACCGAAGGTGGACCTTGCAACATGACAATGACCCTAAACATACCTGTAAATCCACCAAGAAATGGCTGAAAAGAAATAAATGGAGGGTTCTGGAATGGCCCAAGTCAAAGCCCGGATCTAAATCCCATCGAGATGTTGTGGGGGGATTTGAAACGAGCTGTGCATGCAAGAAACCCCTCAAACATCACACAGCTGAAAGAATTCTGCATGGAGGAGTGGGCAAAAAATTTCTCCCAGTCGATGTCAGAAACTGGTAGACAGTTATAAGAAACGCCTACTTGAGGTTGTTTCTGCCAAAGGGGGCAATACCACCTATTTGAGCCAAGGGTGTACTTACTTTTTCCACAGAAGGAAATGGCATCTCTGTTAATTTTTTGTTGAATAAATTATTGCAAAGTCAATTTTTCATTGTTTTTTGTTCTATTCGATCACCTTTATCTATAGATACTGTTTAAATGAAGATCAAATAGCTGTATGCTGAAATATGTTGAAAAAGTCAAAACTTTACATGGGGTGTACTTACTTTTTCACGTGACTATGTATATATATGTAGTATTGTTAACCCTTTGAGTATGGGATTTTTTTTTTGATAATAATACCCCGGGTACGGGATTAATTTGGCATTTTGGTACGGGAATGCAACCACGTACTGACGATCTATTTATAGGTATAGTCGATGACGTGTAGTAACGTCATCCGTACACAAAACATTTTCGCGGGTCGTGGCACTGGACGTCATCCATACTCAAAGGGTTAATGCAGATCAGATATTGCTATAAACATGGGTGGCTCATCTTACTGTCAGTGTTTCTCAGGGATCTCTTCTTGGTCATTCTTGTTTTCTATTTGTCTTCCTTCATTTGCTACATGATCAACAACATTTCAACATTCGCTTCCGATGCTCTGCTGCTGATACCAGGTGATCTACCTGTCTTTCCTTTCTGAACTGAACAGTCATTCTGAACTTCAAACATGGTGTAACACGTAACATTCCTTGGTCTGTTAGCGCTGCCTCTACCACCTCTGATCACCGTGTGCGTGTGTCGATCTCCGAGTGCACTTATTCTGGGTGCGCGCCGAGTGTCGGGTTTTGTTAATACCGAGGGTGCTTCGACTACCAGATGTCAGCTGTAGAACATGGACGCTCACTGCTCCGATTGGGCTGAGGCCTTCCCGAGGGTGTCACTCGACGCACAAGCTGTTCGTGCACTTCACCGCATGGCCAACCAGATTCCAAATGAACTAACAACAAATAAATACTCTGATGAGCTTTGAAGAACTATCATTTGTATTCGAGGATAAAACACTGTAGTTACAACGTAAGAAAACACTTCTCCTCGACATGAACATCAGATTCCATTTTTCACTTAAGCATGTCACTAAATCTGACAAATCAGCAGTGAATTGCAGAGGGACCAGTCCATTATTATATAGATAAGGTTAAGATGGGTCAGTCTATTATTATCGCCAGGTTAACATTTGTCTCCACATGTCACATCTCCCCCCCCCCCCCCCCTTTAAAGAAGTTATCACCCATGACTAACAACACACAAAAAAAACCACAACAAAACAGCATGTTGTACATTCTCATTCTCATTCATATCCATATCGCTTGGGTTGTTGTCTTACACGCCCAGTTCGTCTTGGCATAGTTGTTGCTTGTCCTGGGTTCAGCTCCGGTTTCGCCATCCACTCGCATGTCGGTTGCTGTAGGGAAGGTGCAGATGCACACTGTGGTTTGTCGACCACAGTGTCTGCGATCAAGCTTGGTCCAGGTGCTGGTTGTCTGGGCAGCTTCAGCACTGGAATCCATGGAACCAAACCGTCCTGGTTCTGGTACTGGCAGTTCCCCAGTAGCTTTCAGCTGATAGTAAGGGCATTTTATGAGATATTTCACAAATCTGTTAACTAAATTGTTACCAAAAAATTTCTTCACCAATATGTTTGTAAAGGTGTGTAATAACATGTGTTAAAATGTTGAAGTTCAACTCCCGTGGGAAACCCAGAAAAAAAGCTGTTGAATTCAGGTACCGAAAAATTATTTTCGAGAATTTTTATTTTTTTTAATCGGCCCTTAAGTAACTTATGAGGGGTCAAATAAGGGTTTTTCATGATTCTGAGTTGATTGTTAACATTTATATTTTCACTTTTACGGCGGCAAAGATGTGAAGCATCTTGGTAACAATGCAGGACAGATGCCCATTGTGGTCTGCAAGTAGCTCGGTTCTGATAAAGACCTTGATCACATCTACCATGTGGTGGTACTCCACCCAGAGTGCAGGTGTTCTTCCTCCTTTTGCGAGTCGTTTGAAGGTTTCTTCAAACCTTTGCTCAAACACTGGCACTACTGGGTCTGAGTGTCTGGCTCCCATCTTCCCATCAGCCACCTTCTCCATGGAGGTCTTCATGTCACCACGCTCCTCCTCAGTGAAGGCAAGTTTCATGATGTGTTGATAGATGGCTGCATCGATGAGGAGGTGAACACGGATTGCCTTGTCAAAACATCCTCCATCCATGATGTGGTTGGCTGTCGTACTTCCAGGATAGATCAACTGGATCACATCTAGTAGTCCAGAATCTTCCATGATGTTACCCATTGATCCAAGATAAGACTTCAGCAGGTGAAAACCACCCAACCTTGGAATGACGGGTAGATTTGCCTGCTTTATTATATTCACAGCCTTCAGCCAAATCGGAAGATCAAAGGTCACTATAGCGACCCCAGCGCGCCGTATGCACTCTTTCAGAGTGGTGAAGATGGTGTTGAGGTCATTAGGGTCTCCTTCAATAACTGGGAGGAACTCGATCTGTGTGCTCTGCTTTGCATCATTAGCATGGATTCTCTTCATCCAGCCATTCCAGTTGGAGTGTGGGAACTCAGGATCGTTGGCTTTGATCACCCACCCCGCTGCCCAGAGTGTGTCACCTGGAGTGAGGAGTGGCTGATCATGAGCCAGGGAGGAGGAAAGCTCAGCGAGGGGGAGAAACGTGATCGCGTTCGTTCCTATCTGTTTCCTGTTCGTAAATGGAATAATCTTTACTTCAGTTCCTCTCAGGATCTTAGCTTTGTCGAGTGCCTTCAACTTCACCCGGGGGAAAGCTGCTGTTGTCTGTGGATCTGGCAAAGGTGGTGCCGGAGAGGTGACTTCGATCCAACCCATTGAGTGAAAGGGAGTGTTTCCGTGAATAGAGACAATGTTTAAATCTATATTGTCTCCAACAAACTGAGTGACTGCATTGTTTGTTTCCCCAACCTCCATAAAGACCACCTGATCATTACTTGACAATTCACTTTCACTGGCTGGCACTTTGGCTGTCATCCCTGATTGATCCTCAAGCGCAGCATCAACCGCAACCTCATCATTGATCTGTTCATCGGTTTCCTCCACAATGGTATCAAGAGTGCCAGAAGTATCTGGAACATCATCTCCACTCCTACTATTAAGGAAGCAGTATTTGTAGTTTTGTGTCTCCGTGTAAGACTCGGTGTATCCCAGCCGGTGGAACTTGTTGAGCATCCATTTTGAGCCAAATCTATGATCAAGTTGTATGGCAAGCCCCATTTGGTGTGGCAATACTCCAGACCGAGGTCGACAGGCCTTAATAAAATTCTGCCCCCAAACGGCAACTCTTTCGTCTGTCTTGACAATCGGTCTCAAGAACATCTGAAGGCTTGCAGGAACAAGTGTCAGCTGACTATCGATGTCAGTCATACTGTGTGTGGTGGGGTATGACTTTGGACCTAAATCAATCAAGGCAATATCATTGGATATGAACTTGAGTGCCGTCTTTATGATCTGAGTCTTCTCATCTCCATGGTCAAGATTAGCATGATGCCCTCGCAGAATATTGTCGGTGCCATCTTTGAGACAGAGTACATCTGCCCTTCTTTCCTGTGTTGTGAAATACAAGGTGTCTTCGTATTTCTCTAGAAGTTTTATCTTTAGCCAATGCTTTGAATAAGAAAGGCTCTTCTCTGGTGACTGATCAAACTCCTGCAGCTTTTCATGGACTTGGTCCATGTTCATTACCCCATGCTCTAATTCTGAGTCTAACCATTCGCAGAATTCAATAAAAACTGCCTCTCGCTCCTCATCAATACTCCTCTGTCCTCTCTTCCTTTTTCCTTCCTCATCAGTCTTGGACAAACTGTCACCTCTCGCAAACATAAGTTTGCATCGCAAATGGTACAGTGTTTCTTCTGCTACCAAGTCGTTGATCCCTTCCAGGCGTCCAGTGACTTCAGTGCCCCAGTCATCCCCGCGACTCCGTGCTGTCTTCAGCAAGCTTGCCTTCAGTGTATCTGCAGTCAAATTATCTGGCACTCTGTATTTCTTTCTAGCTTGTGCTGGATTATTTTTGTAGAGCTGGGCTGGTTGGTTGCAAAGAATGCATACATCCTTATACAGGAGGTCAACTGACTGTGATCTTCTAGAACTGCAGCCAGTTGATGAACTGAACTCACAAGTAGTGCGTCTTCTCTTCAACTTTGATGACTCTTTCTCTGCCTTTGATGCTTGAGCTGACTTCTTGGTGGTTGCAACAAAGTTGTTGTACAGATCATTTTTACACTTCTGGTGGTACCTCAGTTTTCCTTCCTTTTGAGCCTCCTTCATACGTTCCACAACAGTAACATTTTCGACAGTTTCTGCTTGTTTCAATAAAGTTGAGTATCCCTTTGGAGTTGCCTGTATGAGCCTTTCAGCTGGTGTATCCGAGCGTGCACAGATGAAGCAATTGAGCACAGGTGGAGTAACGTCTTCATCCATATTGCTAGACTCCATGTCCTGCAAAGTAGAAAATGAGATATATTTAGAAATTATTTTTCCACAAAGGAGTGTCTGTGGTGAAATATAAATGTTAACAATCAACTCAGAATCATGAAAAACCCTTATTTGACCCCTCATAAGTTACTTAAGGGCCGATTTAAAAAAATAAAAATTCTCGAAAATAATTTTTCGGTACCTGAATTCAACAGCTTTTTTTCTGGGTTTCCCACGGGAGTTGACCTTCAACATTTTAACACATGTTATTACACATCTTTACAAACATATTGGTGAAGAAATTTTTTGGTAACAATTTAGTTAACAGATTTTCATATGTTTCCCTTACTATGACGTTGATTGCGTCAATAAACTGTGCATCCTATGCGCACGTTGTAGGACCACGGTGCGACTTCTCGCAGGCAGGTGCCAGCTGACCAACGTTGCTCACCCGGCAGGCGAATGCACACGTTGTCACCAGCTGTGAGGCATGGCAGAGGGTGTACCCCCTTGTTGTAATAGAAGGCTTGCTTGGCCTTTACCCCTTTGAGACCAGCAGTGTCCACTGTAGTATTGTGCCTTGGTGCCAGGTTTGCATCCGAAGTTGGCAATAGAGTTCGGCAGCGCCGCCCGAACAGGCGTTTGGCAGTGCTGGTGCCCACACCTTGAGTCGGAGTGTTACGCCAGTCCATTAGCGCAAGATATTCAGACTGATGTGTGTCCCCGCATTTCTTAAACAACTGCTTCATGATCTTGACTGCATTCTCACTTTTACCATTACTTTGGGCATAGTGCGGGCCGGGGTCCGGTGTTCAAAATCCCATGTACGAGCAAACTGCTGAAATTCCCCAGAATCAAGCTGTCTGCCGTTGTCCGACACCACCGTGTCAGGGATGCCATGTCTTGCAAACCATTCAGATAACAATTTAATCACAGCAGATGAGGTTATGCTAGTCAGCTTTCTAACTTCAATGTAGCTGGAGTAGTAGTCTACGGCTACCAGCAGTTGGCATCCTTGGAGTTCACATATGTCTATACCGACCTTGGACCACGGCCGGTCACCCACCACATTCTGTATGATAGGCTCGTGTGCTTGGTTTCGTCCATAGGTCAGAGGCACGCTTTGCACTTCAGGACGTACTCCCTCATGTCTGTGCTCATTGGTGGCCAGAACACACTCTCCTGCATTCTCCGCAGGCAATATTCTAGGCCCACATGAGACTTGTGAGCACTCGCCATGATTTCTTTTCTCATTGATGCTGGGATGACCAGCTATTCACCTTTGAATTGTAGACCGTCGTCCACCGTGAGTTCGCTCCTGAAACTGTAGTAAGGCTGGGCAATTTCAGCCACCTCGTGCTTTTCTGGCCATCCATTTAGAGTTACTCTCATCAGTTCAGGAAGTACAACGTCTGCCCGTGTAGCGGCCTTCACATGTTTAATGCGATCCGCCCGCATGGACAGAGTGTTAACAGGGTTCACCCCTTGTAGGCTTCTCACAAACTGTGACACTTCTTCGTCCTGCAGGTAAGCTCGGCTGAGTGTGTCTGCAACATACATCTCAATGCCCTTGTGATACACCACGTCCACATTGTACCGTTGCAGTTGTGAGCGGCTTCCTGAATATGCTTTGAAGTGGCATGTGATCGCTCTGTATGGTTATCTTTTCACGTCCGTACACATAGACATGAAAGCGTTCACACCCAAAAACAATAGCAAGAAGCTCCTTCTCGATCTGAGCGTAGCATGTCTCTGCATCTGTGAGAGCACGCGAGGCGTACGCTACAGGCTGGCCGTTTTGTAGCAGCGCCACCCGTAGGCCTGTGCTGGATGCATCACACTGAATGGTGACTTCATCCTCCAGGCTGTGGTAGCGCAGAACAGGTGCTTGAGAAACAGCCTGCTTAACTCGGGCAAAAGCGCTTTCTTGCGCACCACCCCAGGTCCAAACAATGTCTTTCTGTGTTAGTTCCCTGAGAGGTTTTGTCATCTCAGACAAGTGAGGCAAGAACTTTGCCAGGTACTGAATAAGCCCCAGAAATCTTCTAACACCCGCCGTGTCCCCCAGGGCAGGAATGTTTATGATTGCCTTGATCTTGCCTGGGTCAGGTTGTCGACCATCTTCAGTTGTAGTGTGTCCAATGAACGGCACTTCCGTAGCACACAGCCACACCTTTTCACTGTTGAGTGTCAGTGCCTTCTCTTTGCACCACTTCAGCAGGGTTTCCAGATTACCATTGTGATCTTGTATGGCATCCTCACTGTTAACTCCAAAGCCAACCACCAAAAAAAATAATCAGCGACGACCTCGCACCCACGCAAGCCTTACACGACTTTGTGCATGCGGCGCTGAAAATGTTCTGGTGCTGATGAGATAGCAAATGGCATGCGCTTTCATCGGTACCGTCCAAACGGTGTATGGAACGTAGTCAAATGTGGTGACTAATCGTGGAGTGGTCGAATGGCAACATGACAATGACCCTAAACATACCAGTAAATCCACCAAGGGATGGCTGAAAAGAAAGAAATGGAGGGTTCTGGAATGGATAAGTCAAACCCTGGATCTAAATCCCATCGAGATGTTGTGGGGGGATTTGAAACGAGCTGTGCATTCAAGAAACCCCTCAAACATCGCACAGCTGAAAGAATTCTGCATGGAGGAGTGGGCAAAAATTCCTCCCAGTCGATGTCAGAGACTGGTAGACAGTTATAAGAAACGCCTACTTGAGGTTGTTTCTGCCAAAGGGGCAATACCACCTCGTAGAGCCAAGGGTGTACTTACTTTTTCCACATGCGAAATTTGCATTTATGTTTATTTAAATTATACAATGGACTACAAAATGTAAATTTTTCATGATATTTGTTATATTATATCACCTTTATCTATCGATATTGTTGAAATGAAGATCAAATAGATGTATGTTGAAATATGTTGAAAAAGTCAAAACTTTACATGGGGTGTACTTACTTTTTCACGTGACTGTATTTCGCTTGAGTCTCTCTTACTCCTTTGGATATTTTGACATCTAGGCTTGCTGCCTACAAAACTTAGTTGACCCTACAGGTTATAAATTCATTTATTCATTATTTGCAGACGAAAAGTTTGCAAGAGCTGTATGCTGCCTGCTGGTAGACCTGTACCTGCTCACCTACCAGGCTGAGAAGGCGCTGCCATTGCTTGCCGTGTTGGAGAAAATGCTTGCGCAAGGAGCTGGGAATACCAATGGAAAAAGTGCTGAGGTCTGGCTGGAGGTTTTTCACAAAATCCATTTGGTCAATTCCAACAATATATCATCTTATTATTTTGCCTTCACCTACTCTGTTTAATTTGATCATTAAGAGTGAGATAACACAATGAGGATCACGAAATGGAAACTTTTAAGACCGGAGCTCAAAGTTACATTTTATTGTTTGGGTGCACCTGGAAAAGGCCCAAGAGCACCAGTTATAGGATAGGATATGTGTGGAGAATCTGTCGAGGAGAATATTTTATTTATTAACAACACAAATAAACTAAATAAATGCTTTTCTGTAATCATGTGTTTTTAAAATACATAGCGATTTCGAGTAATACAGATTAGTTGGAGCTCACAGTGGTTCTGGGAGACGAGAAAATATTTTGAAATGGCCCAGTGTTACAAAAAAAGTCCAAAACTGGCAGAAATGTGTTGTTGGATACAGATGGCCCTTAATCTAAAACTACACAAACATTGCAGTGAAGAATGCGGTCAATATCTCCTGAGACAATCACTTTCACCTGCGCAGCCTCTGTGGTAGAAAAGGTCTATGCACATCAGAAGTGAATTTGTGTTGGATGTAGGCAAAGCGAACAAATAAAATATTTTGTTTGGTGGCTTTTGTTTGCACACCGGACGTGAATGAAATTGGAGAGAACAAATTTTCGAGCAAGCTAATTTTGGAAATTATCAATCCTACTTTTATTTGCTTTGCTCACAACCAGGTGATTGATTATACCACGTGTTCACATGATTGTGTCCAGTACTAAAGAAAGCAACTTGAAATGGCTTTCCTTTTAACACCTTACAATTATAATGAGATAATGGGGTGATGATTTTACATGCATGATCTAAAGCTCTTCGCACCGAATGATGACAAATTGGCAGATCAACTGAAACTAGTAAAGCGTTACTGTGAGGATATTCAAATGGAATTTGGTCTGGACAAGTGTGCCAAATGCATATTTCCACATGTTAAAGCAAAAATAACACACTATCTCAATCGATGATTGACAACAATACAGGAACTGGAAAACGAAGCATCCTACAAATACCTCGGAATAGAAGAAGGCCGTCAATGCGTAAACAACACAAACAATGCGTAAAATAAGCAGCAAAGAGTACCTATGCAGAATGAGACTAATTCTGAAGTCATCTCTCTCTCTCCAATTAACAAAATCAAAACTATAAACCAACTTGCAGTACTGGTATTCCAGTATAGCTGTGCAATATTAAACAGGCCACAATCGGAGATCAAAAACTTTGACACCAAAACAAGGAAACTTCTGACTCGTCACAAGATATTCTACAGACATGAATGCATTCTTAGGTTTTACTTGCTGATACGAGGAGGAGGAGGAGGAGGAGGAGGAGGAGGTGTTCTGATGGAGCTGAACCAAGTGCATAGAACAGCGTGTGTGGGACTAGCGGAGTATGTGAAAAGCTCAACAGACGATCGAATGAGATTTGTGCACGAGCAAGAAAACAACAAATCAGAAAAGGTATCCTCATTCCATTTAGCAACAAACTTCCAAAAACAGGTATAAGTGTAGGATAATACACAGGAAAATTAAATAGAAACAGATACAGCTCCAATGATCGCAAAGAAGAAAAAGGAAAACGACAAAGAAACATCAGCAGATATACTCTGACAAATGGGAGAATGACAAAAGAGCAGGAAAATTTTAAAAAGAGCTTGACAGAACAGGGATTGACAAGGAAGGCTCATTGGAATGGCTAAGAAGCGGTCAAATTATTTGGGATGGAGAAAAAATCATCATAAATGACCAGGACTAAGGACACTACACTAATTCCTTTAAGAAAATTGTGGGATTGAGCCAATCAGACAAATGCAGGTTTTGTGGGGTAGAAACAAAGTACCAGTCACCTACTTTCAGGCTGTAAAAAGCTCATGTCAGAACAGTTGTACATAGAAAGACATGACAGCGTCTGCAGAGTAATTCACTGGCACATATGTAAACATTTCAACATTCCGGTTCCAGAACAATCATGGAAAAACAAACCAAATCCGATCCTTGAAAATGAGCACACAGTGCTCACGCATGACAAGATGATCCCATCAAGTGTGGAGATTGCAGGCGGAGCATTGCGTCCAGACAGTGCTCAAACACAAAAAGGAAAAGATGGCACTGTTGATTGAGGTTTTGGTTCCCAATGACTTTGGACTAAATGCCTCGGCAAATAAGAAAACGCTCAAATACCAGGAGCTGTAAAACGAGGTCAAGAGGATTCGGAAATTGAAGAAAGCTGAAATTGTACCAGTGATAGTCAGAGCAACAGCGATGATCAAGAAAACCCTTACTGAGTATTTAAAAATCATTCCGGGGAATATGGCTACAAGCAAGCTACAAGTGGAGGCTGCTAGAGGTTCAGTGAGGATTCTAAAAAGAGCCGTTGGAACGAAGATATGAGAACAAAGTTTCACAATCTGTTTCATGAATAATGATCCTTTACTGAAAAAGGAGGTGGAGATTTTGAGTCCTTGGAGAACTTCCTCCCACCTCCTAAAACCAAAAAATGGAGATAACAACCGATGAGATAAACTTGATTATAAACTGGCCACAATCGAGATAAACTTGAAATCAGAGTGATCTAAGTGGCAAAATCAACAATTTTAACCTTTTTCTCTTTTATCTAAATATCATTTGACCTAGAAAACCTAAATACTGCAAGTGCTACTTTCTTCATGACGTTGATCAACATCCCAAAAAATTATCAAAATGTGAAAAACTGCACACTAGAAAATGTCCACAAGTTTAAGTGCAAAGCAAAAGTCACACTTGTTTACCTTTGAAACAGAATTAATAGTTAATGTGGATACAACGCAGAAGCGACGGGCAAAATGGCCTCTTCTTGGTCGGTGGTACAGGCCTCGGCTACGTTTGGAAGCATCTTGGTGGAAATCGGCTTGTTGGTCACACTCATTTGGCGGCCATTGTGCAAGCACTATTCGCGCAACCATTACCTTTTCAGCAGAAATGTGTTTGGAAGGTACGTTTGTTTCTGGTGTGTATCGACCCTTGGAGAATATGCATCGGCGTGGATATCTGGGTATTTTATACAATGATGAATTCCGAAAGATGATGGGAATAGAGCCTGTGATTGATGCTGTGAAGAGAAACAGGTTGAGATGGTTTGGTCATGTGTTGAGGAAGGATGAAAGTGACTGGTTGAGAAGAATGATGGAAATGAATGTAGAAGGAAGTGGAGGATGGGGAAGACCGAGAAAGACTTGGCTAAAGATGGTGGAGGAAGAAATGTGGGTAAGGGGGTTAACAAGGGGAGATGCAGAAAATAGGGAAAAATGGA